>NC_064575.1:70743404-71046434 GCF_937001465.1 Orcinus orca
TAGTATTTAACCAGTTTCTAATTTTCACTAGTCTTTGTTGGAATCATACCTTTGACCTTACATTTCTTTGATTACTGTTGACCTTATCTCCATGCTTGTGTTAACCACTTTTTTTTTTTTTTCCGTACGCGGGCCTCTCCCTGCTGTGGCCTCTCCCGCTGCGGAGCACAGGCTCCGGACGCGCAGGCCCAGCGGCCACGGCTCACGGGCCCAGCCGCTCCGCGGCACGTGGGATCCTCCCGGACCGGGTCACGAACCCGCGTCCCCCTCATCGGCAGGCAGACACTCAACCACTGCGCCACCAGGGAAGCCCCTGAAGCCCCTGACCATTTTTATTATATGATCATATTACTCATTTGAGAATTTTTCTTTTGGGTTTCCTACATATTTCTTCCTGATTTGCATGAATTACTTATTTAACATAGATATTCATTTCTTGTTATAAATATTGTATCCTGATGTGTCCATCTTTTCAGATATTCCATTGTTCCTTTGGCAAATAGAAATATATAATTTTGATCTTTTTTTTATTTATGATTTGTACTTTTCCTGTTATTATTTAAGAAATCCATCCATGACTCAAGGTTATACAGTCTTCTTCACTTTCTTCTATTTGAATTTTGCTTTCATTTTTCATGTTAATTTAAAAAATTCATTTAGAGTCCATTATTCATATCAGGAATAATATGTGCCATTACTTTTAAAATATAGTGACCCACTTTTTCCATAGCTCTATAAAGTGATGGGTGGCTTCATTTTTATTTTATATCAGATTTCTTTGTGTGTTTACATATGTATTTCAGACCTCTAATTGGTCAAATTTTCTGCTTCTATAGCTACACCACAATGCATTTTTGCTGTTTTTTCAAAATTAATCTTGATATTTGTTAAATTTTATGACAGCTGTTGATATCTGGTAGTTGTCAGTACTTTAGCTTCAAAAATATGTTATCAAAATTGCCTTGGTTCATCCTTGCTCTTTCCATTTCCATACACACTTGTGAATCAGCTTGTCATTTCAAATACCTGGCACTATATTGACTGGAATTGAATTTTATCTGTGGATCAAATGATAGTTATATCTTTATAATATTTTGTCTTTGAATCCATAAATATATAAACATATATGTGTGTTTTTATATAAATGTCTTCATAATTTTTCATTAATTTTATCCCTAAAGTATTTGTTATTTGGGGGTACTATTACAAATAATATCAATTTAGATTTTTGTTGAATTTATATAAATGCAATAACTGGTTGTATATGGACCTTATATCTGGTGACTGTAACAAATGCACTTATAAATTCTAACAGTTTGTTCTTAAATTATTTGAATATTCTTCAAATAAAATTATGCCAACAGGAAATAATCATATTTTTTCATTGCCAATTTTGAGCCCCTCATATCATACAATTCACCCATTTAAAATATACAATTTAACAGTTTTATTATATTCACAGAGTTATGTATCCATCACTACAATCACTTTTAGAACATTTCAATATGCCCCCCCAAAATCTGGCATTCTTTAGCTGTCATCCCCCACCAAATCTCCATTCCCACAGTCTTAGGGAATCAACTCTGTGTCTCTATAGATTTGTCTATTCTGGACATTTTGTATAAATGGAGTCAAACAATATATGGCTTTTTGTTACTGGCATCTTTAGGTTAGCAACATATTTTCAAGCTTGTTACATGTATCAGTACCCCTTTCCTTTTCATTCCTGAATAATAGTCCACTGTATTGGTACACAACATTTTACTTATTCATCAGTTAATGGACATTTAGGTTGTTTTAATTTTTTGAGTATTATGATTAATACATATTTATGTACAAGTTTGTTTTTAGTTTTGACTATTTTCAGTTTACCTATTGTTTGCATTGTTACTGGTGTTTTGGTGTTATATCCTAAAAAAGCATTGCCTAATTCAAAGTTATGATGATTTACACCTATGTTTTCTTCTAAGAGTTATAGTTTTAGCTCCTACATTTAGGTATTTGATTAATTTTGAGCTTATATTTTTATATGGTATGAGGTAGGGGTCCAACTTCATTATTTGCATACAGGCATTCAATTGTCTCAGCACTATTTGTTGAAAAAACTATTCTTTCCCAATTGAATTATCTTGTTGCCCTTGTCAAAAACGAATTGACTATAAATGTAAGTGTTTATGTCTGGACTTTCATTTCTATTTCATTGATTTATATGTCTATTCTTATGCCAGTATCATACTGTTTTGATTACTGTAGCTTTGTATTAAGTTATAAAATCAGGAAGTGAGAGCCTTACAACTTTGTTCTTCTTTGTCAAGTTTGTCTTGGCTATTTTGGGTCTCTTGAATTACTATATAAATTTTCAAGCCAGCTTGTTCACTTCTGCAAAATAAGAAGTATTTTTTTTGTGGGAATTACATTGAATCTGTAGATCAGTTTGGGAAGTAAGTTCTTTTTACTGTATTATGTCTCCTGATCCATGAACTTGGGATCTCTTTCTATTTATTTGATCTTCTTTAATTTCTTTCACTATGTTTTGTAGTTTTAGAGTATATATACTCTTTTACTTCTTTTGTTAAATTTATCCCTGTTTTATTCTTTTCAATGTTATGATAAATGAAATTGTTTTCTTAATTTCATTATTCTTAATTTCATTATTGTTACTGGATACAAATACAGTTGAATTTATATATTGACTTTATATCATACAACATTGCTGAACTCATTTATTAGTTAATTTTTTAGTTAATTTTTTAGTTAAATAGTTAAATTTTTAGTTAATAATTAGTTAATTTTATAATGTATTTCTTGGCAGTTTCTATATACAAGAGAATGTCATCTGCTGTCATTTCTTCCTTTTCAATATGAATGCATGTGTTTTATTTTTTACTTAAATACCCTGGCTAATGTTAAACAGAAGTGGCAAAAGCAGGCAACTTTGTCTTGCTCCTGATATTAGAGGAAGAGCATTTAGTCTTTAACTATTCAGTATAATGTTAGCTATGAATGTTCCATAGATTCACATTATCACATTGAGAATGTTTCCTCTATTCCTAGTTTGTTGAGTATTTTTATTATAAAAATTATTTATATTATTAAATGTTTTTTCTGTGTCTATTGAGACAATCATATGATTTTGGTCCTTTATTCTATTGGCTTAGTGTATTCCATTAATTGATTTTCATTTGTTAAGCCTACCTTGCATTTCTGGGTCATGGTGCATATCCTTACAGTATGCTGTTGGATTAGGTTTGCTAGTGTTTTTTTGAGGCTATTTGTATGTATGTTGATAAGAAATATAGTCTTTAGGTTGGTTTTTTTTTTTTTTTTTTTATATTATCAGGGTAAAACTGGCCTCACAGAATGAACTGGGAAGGTATACCTCTTCTCTTTCTTGGAAAAGTTTAAAATTTGTTAATTCTTCTTTAAATGTTTGAAAAAATTCACCAGTGAAGCCACTTGGTCTTTGGCTTTTATTGGTGGGAAGTCTTAAAATTACTAATTAAATTCCTTTATTGTTATAGGTCTATTTAGAATTTCTATTTCATCTGAGTCAGTTTTTATAGTTTGTCTTTCTAGAAATGTGTCCATTTCATCTGTGTTATCTAATATGTTGGCATACATTTGTTCATATTTGTCACTTATAATACTTTTTATTTCTCTAAAGTTGGTAGTTATGCTCCCTGTTTAATTTCTGATTTTAGTAATTTGACCTTTATTTTTTTCTTGGTCAGTCTAGCTAAAAGTTTGTCAATTTTGTTGATATTTTTACAGGCAACTTTTGCTTTGGTTGATCTTCTCTGTTATATTTCTATTCTCTATTTCCCAATTTTCTGCTCTAATCTTATTATTTCTTTCCTTCTGCCTGCTTTGGGTCTAAATTTTCCTCCCATTTCCAATGTCATAATGTGGAAGGTTAGCTTGTTGACATGAAATCTGTTTTCTTTTTAATGAAGACATTTAGATCTACAAATTTCCCCCAATGCACTGCTTTAACTGTATTCCACAAGTTTTGGTATATTTTGTCTTCATTTTTATTCATCTCAAAGTATTTTCTAATTTCCTTTGTGAAAATTTCTTTGATACATTCACTGCATGAGTGTGTTGTTTAATTTCCACATATTTGTGAATTTATCAGATTTCTTTATTTCCAATTTCATGTCATGTGATTGAAATATATATTTTGTATAATTTCAATCCTTGTAAATTTATGGAGATTGGTTTTATGGCTTTCCATGTGATTTATTCTGTAGAATGTTTCATGTGTGCTAGAGATAAATGTATGTGTGTTGTTGTTGTGTGGAAAGTACTATTGATATCTATTAGGTCTAATCTGTGTCTATTATTTTCCAAACTTTCTAGTTCTTGTTGATTTTCAGCCTACTTATTCTATTATTGAAAGTTGAGTATTGAATTCTACTATTGTTGAATTATCTTTTTCTCTTCTCAATTATGTCTGTTTTTACTTCATATATTTTCAGGCTTTGCTTCTATTTTTAGGTAGATGTATATTTATAATTGTTACAACTTAATGATATTAATAATGGAATCTTTTATCATTATAAAAGATCCCTGCCTTTTATTTATATTTATATTTTTACCTGATTGTATTGGCTATGATATTAAATGCAAAAGTATTGAATGAAAGTAGTGATAGTGAGAATCCTGTCTTATTCCTGATTTCAGGTAAAAAGCTCATTCTTTAAGTAAAAACATTCACTATTAAGTAGGATTACAATAGTAATTTTGCTATTGTTATGCTTTGTTTTTTGGTAAATATTTTTAATCACGTTAAAAACTTTCTCATTTGCTAAGATTTTTCAAAAATTTTAATCATAAATAAGAGTTACAAAATAATTTACATTTCATCATTACTGAGTTATATTTGAAATTCAAGATCTGAATCTGACCTGAATTTATCAGTAATATGTAATTTTTCTTTGTTCTCTTTACTTGGTTTATTTTTAAAATTTCAATTTCTCTCTTCCATTATATTTATCATTTCTTTCTATTGTATTTATATTTATTTTGTTCTATTTATGATTTATAGATGTTAGAGGTAAAATTTTAGGTTATTTAATTTTAATTTTCTTGTATGTAATTTAAAGCTCTAAATGCTTTTCTAGGTACTGTTTTAGGTATATCTTCAAATTTTAAATAAATTTTTTACTGATTATTCTAACTTTCTTTACTTTCATAAGTTATTTTATGATTTATATTTAATTTGTGTCATTATAATACATTTTTAAATTTTTGTATACACTGGATTTTATTCTTAGTTATCCCAGCTCATGCCCTTCTTCCTGTGTGAGCTTAAACCAGTTTCTTATCCATTCTGTTTTGCACTTCTGTATCTGGAAAATTAAAGTTGTAATAGAATTATATGTAAAATACATAGATTCATATCTGGTACATAATAATTTTTATGTGTTAACTATTTTATTATTATTCTTATTCTATTTTTATTCCATGTGGGTTAGAAAAAAGTGGATAAGAAGAGGATTATTTGGGATGTATCAATGCTTCCTTGTGGCTTAATCCATTATCATTTTGGAAATTATTCTATGTTTTATTTTGTTATGTTTAGTTTTGGGTATATTTGAATGTAGAGTGTATGTGACTTATCGAATGTGTATGTATTGTTTTACACTATCAATCATGCTCTATTTATAGTCAGTGTCCTTTCTTTGGTTGGTTTAATTGACCATTTATTATTTGAAATGGCAGTGTCACAATCTCCAAGCAACGTACTAGATCTATATTTTCCTATGCTTCTGATCATTGTTTTAATTGTACTAAACTTATTGGTTACTTTGATCTATATTTATGATCTTTATGTCTCCTTTATATTTATTTACCAGGATATAACAATTTTATTTACAATTTTGCCCTACACTTTCTTTTTTTACCATAAAATTATTACTTAGACTTGCGAAGTTGTTACACCACTTTATTTTTAACATCGTGGCATCCCTTTTAAAGTGTGCTCTTCTTGATTTTAAATATATATATATATGTATTTAATGGGTAAGTCTTGTCTAGGAGATTCACTATAGTTTTTCAAACTCCAAAATGACTATTGTCTCCTCATGTTGTACCTTATTCTCCACTTCAGAGTCATGGAATAATTTCCAGAATTTAAAATTAAGTATGCTTAGATTTTGTATTAGAGTTTTCTAATTTTTAAGTCAAAATGAAGTTTACTTAATAAGTTTGTTAACTGTACTTTTTATCATATGTCTCACCTGGATTTATTTCCCTATTCTGAGTAGGGTATTTTCTCTTAGTGTTTTTGATGTGGTAAGTTATCTATGTATGTTTATTCCCAAGAATGTTTGTATGCTTTCTTAATTTAAATTGATTAGCTTGAACCAAATGTTCACACACAGGGAATCTCTTTCCAGGATTTGAAACCCCAGGGACTAATACCCAATGTCACTCACATATCGAAGTAGCTTGTCCTCAATTTTTCTGCTTTTCTGGAGAGACATTTCCTGACCATTCTGTCTAATGTCAGTCCAGACTACTTCCATTTTATTCCCTTAGCAGTCTTTATTCTTAATCATGACATTTGCCCCTGACATATTATGGAAGTATACATTTACTTATTACCTGTCTTCTCTTTCTAGAAGGCATGCTCATGAGAGGAGGGACTTTATGTTGTTCACTTCTGGATTTATACTGCCTAGTAGTCAAAGAGATGTTGAAATTTTATTGAAGGTTGGAAGCAACTTTTCTGAGGTACAGGCATACTCTGGAGATATGGCAAGTTTGGTTCAAGACCACTGCAATAAAGCAAATATTGCAAATTCAAGTTACATGATTTTTTTGTCTTCCCAGTACATATAAAAGTTACTCTCTACTTTACTCTATTAAGTGTGTAATAGCATTATGTCTAAAAAAATACATACCTTAATTTTAAAATACTTTAATGCTAAAAAGTGCTACCCATCACCTGAGACTTCAGCAAGTCACAATCTTTTTGCTGGTAGAGGATCTTGCTTCAGTGTTGGTGGCTGCTGACTGATCAGGGTGGTGATTGTTAAAGGCTGGGCTGGCTGTAGCAATTTCTTAAAATAAAATAATGAATTGATTGACTCTTCCTTTCATGAACAATTTCTCTGTAGTGTGCAATGCTGTCTGATAGCATTTTATCCACAGTAGAACTTCTTTCAAAATTGGAGTCAATCTTTTCAAAGCCTATTTGCTTTATCAAACTAAATTTACGTAATATCCTAAATTCTTTGTTGTCATTTTAGCAATATATTTAGTATCTTCACCAGAAGTAGCTTCCATCTCAAAACACCACTTTCTTTGTTCATCCATAAAAAGCAACTCCTCACCCATTAAAGCTTTATCATGAGATTGCAGCAATTTAGTCACATCTTCTGGCTCCACTTCTAGTTCTCTTGCTATCTCTACCACATCGGCAGTTCCTTCCCCCACTGATCTTGAACCCTCAAAGTCATCCATTAAGGCTGGAATTAACTTCTTCCAAACTCTTATTAATGATATTTTGACCTCTTCCCATGAATCAGAAATAATCTTAATGGCATCTAGAATGATGAATCCTTCCCAGAAGGTTTTCAGTTTACTTTGCCAAATCCATTGGAGGATTCAATGTCTGTGGCAGCTACAGCCTTACAAAATAAATTTCTTAAATAATAAGACTTGAAAGTTGAAAGTACTCCTTAATCCATGGGCTGCAAAATGGATGTTGTGTAATAGGCATAAAAACAACATGAATCGTGTTGTGTATCTCCATCAGATCTCTTGGGTGACCAGGTGCATTGTCAATACACAATAACATCAATATTTTGAAAGGAATCTTTGTTTTCTGATCAGTAGATCTCAATAATGGGCTTAAAATAGTCAATGAACCATGTCATAAACAGGTGTGCTGTAATTCATGCTTTGTTTTTGCACTTATAGAGCACAGACAGAGTAGATTGAGATAATTCTTAAGGGCCCTGGGATTTTGGGAATGGTAAATGAGCACTGGGTCAATTTAAAGTCACCAGCTGCATTAGCTCCTAACAGGAAAATCAGCCTGTCCTTTGAAGCTTTGAAGCCAGGCATCGACTTTTCTTCTCTAGCTATGAAAGTCCTAATTGGCATCTTCTTCCAATATATGACTGTTTCATCTACACTAAAAATCTGCTACTTTGGTGTAGTGACCTTCATTAATTATCTTAGCTAGATCTTCTGGATAACTTGCTGCAACTTCTACATTAGTATTTGCTGATTCACCTTGAACTGTTACGGTATGGAGATGGTTTCTTTCCTTAAACCTCATGAACCAACTTTCTCTAGCTTCAAACTTTTGTTTTCTGCAGCTGCCTCACCTCACTCAGCCTTCATAGATTTGAAGAGTTAGGGTCTTGCTCTGGATTAGGCTTTGGTTTAAGGAAAAGTTGTGGCTGGCCTGATCGTCTATCCAGACCACTAAATCTTTCTCTATATCAGCAATAAGGCTGTTTTTCCTCTCTTACCATTCATGTGTTCACTGGAGTAGCACTTTTAATTTCCTGCAAGAACTTTTCCTGTGCATTTACGGCTTGGCTCACTGGTGCAAGAGGACTAGCTTTTAGCCTATCTCGGCTTTCAACATGCCTTCCTCATTAAACTTAATCACTTCTAGTTTTTGATTTAAAGTGACACATATGACTCTTCCTTTCACTTGAACACTTAGAGGCCATTGTTGTGCTATTAATTGGCCTAGTTTCCATATTGTTGTGTCTCAGGGAATAGGGAAGCCCAAGGGGAGGAAGAGAGACTAGGGAACGGCTTGTTGGTGGAGCAGTCGGAACACATACATTAAGTTCACCATCTTATATGGGTGTGGTTTGTGGCAACCCCAAACAATTACCATAGTAACATCAAAGATCACTGATCACAGATCACCATAACAAATATAATAATGGGAAAGTTTGAAATAGTGTGAGAATTACCAAAATGTGACACAGAGACACAGAGTGAGCCAATGCTGTTGGGAAATCGGTGCCGATATACTTGTTGGATGCAGGGTTTCCCCAGACCTTCAATTAGTAAAAAAAAAAAAAAAAAAAAAAAAAATGCGATATCCACAAAGTACAATAAAGTGAAGCACAATAAACTGAGGTGTGCTTGTATATAATTTTCATATTTTTATAAGTAAAGAGGATAAGCAACTCACCCAATGTCACACCATTAGTGAATGATTTAGATGAAATTCTAATATAGTCTTGCAGTTTGAAACATGGTACTCTTAGCCACAACAAAAATACTGTTTCCTTATGTAATTCGAGCTGGACTTCCTTTCTGAAATGTGCTACCATCAACTCTAATTTTATTAAAACTGACATAAAGTCTTCCATGAAACTCACTGGTTTCTGCTAATTCATGAGCTTCAGCTTCCTTAAATGTCTACAAAATGTATTTTCTCTCAAATACTAGCTCTCGATTTCATTATTTTTAATTGCACATCTCCTTCGTCTTAGGATAAAAGTCTAAATTCATAATGTTAGTAAAGTTCTCTGAATGTTAGAGAATTAAGAGAGATAAGCCTCAGAAAACAAAGGCAATAATTATCTTACACATGTTAGGATTGGCAATGATCTCTGTTTTCTTGGAACGATGTTTGAGAAAACTAAGTTCTTCCTTCATTGTGAATTGCAAAATCTTCAAAGGGAAAAGGAATAGAAGCACACTTATGATATTACATTTAGGTATGGGCTAAGAATGAGAAAAAAGAAAAAAACTGTTGAGTTCATAACTATAATCATTTTCGTATCTCTCCACATTATTTCACATCCCTACTTAAGGACCAACTTAAATATGATTTTCTCTAAATTCATGTTGATACCTACTCTTGAACCCTGTTATGGCTTATTATACTTTAGAGCTGTGCTGGCCATTATGGTAGCCACTAACCACGTGTGTCCATGGAGTATTTGAAATATGGCTATTGTTGTGCTGTAAAATATAAAATATATACTGAATTTTAGAGACAGTATGAAAAACAATGTAAAATATTTTATTCATATTTTATATTGATTGAAACTGGGTGATCATTAGTCAAATCCATTTCACCTACCTACACTAATCAAGGTCCTCTACCAAAGAGGTGTATGTCCTCCAAGCAGTACATAAGATAAACAATAAGATATTTGCCCGAGTTATATGTTAGGAACTTGGAATCAGCTGTGTCTAGTTCTGAACTGAGCTGGTTAGACTGTATAAAACCACCAACCGTCCAACTGGGCATGCTCGAGTGTTGATTCAGTGACCTGACATCAGAGGGCCTAAAAACTCAAGCTAAATGCCTCCATTTTTTAACGTGTAGCGGGCTGTAAGTTATACATGTGCAGAACATTGATTACCGCACCTTTCTCCAATCACCTTTCCCCACACCCCCACACGCCACCCACGCCTCAGAGAGCCCTGCTTCCTCATTCTTTATCCTATAAACACCTGCACCCTGTGCCTTCTGGTATTTGTCCCCTTTCTTGCTGGCCTTGCCAACAAACCATCCCTTTGCTGCAAACCTCGGGGTCTCAGCATATTGGCTTGCTGTGGGCGTTGGGCAAAACAAATTGGCTCGGTAGCAGATTATATACCAAATTTATAACATTTAAAATATACTAGGTTAAATAAAATATATTTAATATCACCTCTGTGTGTTTAATATGACTACTACAAAGTGGAAATTATGTGGCTCTCATATTTCTATTGGGCAACAAAGAGTTAGAAAGTATTTTCAAACTTCTCAGGTCATTTTAGTTGGGTGTAAGTTCTGTAATGTATTTGCTGGAGTAAGATTTCCAGAATTTACTCATCTTGCATGACTGAAACTTTGTACCCTTGACCAATATTTCCCCAATTCCTTCCCCCTCCAGCCCCTGGTAAACACCAATCTACTTTCTGGTTCTATGGGTATGACATTTTTATCTACACGTATAAATGAGGTCATGCAGTATTTGATTTTTGTGTCTGACTTTTATTTCACTTAGCATAATGTCCTCCAGGTTTATTCAAAGTATTGCAAATAACAGGATTTTCTTTTTTAAGGCTGAATAATATTCCATTCTGTATGTGTGTATATATACAGATAGAGAGAATTTACACATACCATGTTTTCTTTATGAATTCATCAGTTGACAGACACTTGAATTGTTTCAGTATTTTGGCTATTATAAATAATGCTGCAGTGAAAATGGGAGTGCAGATATCTTTGAGAGATACTGATTTCATTTCGTTTTCACATGTACTCAGATGAGGGAATGCTGGGTCATATGGTAGCTCTATTTTTAATTTTTTGAGAAACCTCCATACTGTTTTTCATTGTTGCTACACCAATTTACACTCCCACTAACAGTGTACAGGTGTTTAGTTTCGCCACATCCTAGCCAAACCTGTCATCATTTATCTTTTTGATAATAGCCATTCTAACTAGCCTCAGGTGATATCTCATTGTGGTTTTTGATTCTCATTTCCTTGATGATTAATGTACTCAGGCTTTTCATCTGTTCATCATTTGAAGGGCGTTTATATTGTTTCCATGTTTTGACTATTGCGAATAAACATGCTATAAATATTCATGTACAGGTATTTGTGTGAACCTAAGTTTTCATTTCTCTAGGATAAATATCCAAGAGAAGTTCTGATTCATATTTTAAGTGTATGTTTAACTTTATAAAAAGTGCCATACTGACTGCAGACTAGTTGTTACCTTTTACATTCCCACCAGTAATGTATGAGAGATCTGGTTGTCCTGCCTCCTTTCCAGCATTTAGTACTGTCCATATATTTTTTCGATTAAGTTTGGAATGATATCTCATGGTGGCTTTATTTACATTTGCATAATGACTAATGCTTTTAATCATCTTTATATGTGCTATATGCCATTTACATATCTTCTTAAATGAAATGCCAAAGACTTTTTCTTATTTTCTATTTGGATTATTTGCTTTCTTACCCTTGCCTTTAGGTTTTCATCGTATATTCTGTATGCAAATATTTAGACATGCAACTGGAAAATATTTTCTTAGTCTGTGGCTTGAATTTTAATCCTCATAATAGAGACATTTACAGAGAAAAATTTTTACTTTTAGTAAAGTTTAATTTGTGTTTTTTTCCCCTTTTATGGCCATGCCTTTACTATTTTGTTTAAGAACTTTTTGCCGAACCATAGATCAAAAATATATTCTATGTTTTCTTCTAAAATCATTATACTTTTAAGTTTTAAGCTCTGTGATCCATTTTTTGAGTTAATTTTGCATAAAGTATGAAGTACAGTAGAGTTTTGTGCTGGCAAATCAATAGTTTGGAGAAATTAGAAGTTTGGGAGATCATAAAAGCAATATGCCAGAAAGCAATCTGTGAGGTCCAGAACTAAGATATTGGCAGTGCGTGATGTGCAAAATATTCAGTTCATCAGGTTGGCAAATTATAGCTGAGCACACAGCACTTTGCTGCATTCTGAGGAGGAATTATATTGAAATAATTCAAAACTTCTGTACTGAATAATCAAAGAATATTATTTCCTAAACAAATAGATGCTGGTGGGAATAAAAAGAGACAGAAGAAATTCAACTTTCTCAAGAGATCATAATCTCATTTAGATTCAGTTACACCCTATGAGCATCTGCAGGAGTATGGTGATAAGAACTCAAACAATTTATCATCAAATGTCTTTTTATCTGAGATGAAATGTGTTCAAATCAGTGGTTTCCTTAGAGAAGTTCTAGTTTTGTCAACTAGGTTAAGGATCAAAGGAGTGCATTCTTTCAGTATTCAGTTCCAACAATCAAATGTGTTCCTGCCTCATCAAGTAAAATGCAGTCCCATCACAAATCAGAGGAAACCATATGGTCATTTTTTATTCATTTTTCTTATCCAGCATCTAAATCTTTTCTATGTTAAGGAAAGAGCCCACCCCCTACCCACTCCCCACACTCGCTCTGAGACTTAAAGAGGAACAAAAGATATCACACGTTATAGAATATTAAAATGTAGGGTACTTCTTTTCCAAGCCACCCTGGCAGGTAGCTCTCAGGTCCTTCCAATCAGATTTAATTATCTGGAACTTAAATGGTATCTACATATGCAATCTGCAAAAAACACTACTGGTGGAATAACAACAACAGTATTCTCCATGTGGAAATAGTTTTGAAGCAGAGGGGCAGAAAACTCAGTCAAATCCTGACAGGAAGGCAGATATTATTTGTGATCATGGAATGAGAGTGATTGGTTAATGTGGAAAGAAAATAAATTTACATGAACATAAAAATCTTGCTATAGGAAGAATTAACATCGATACTAGATTAAATGTAGCAGCTTTAAAAGCTAGGACAGACTGTAATCATTTACTTTGGTCAATTTGACTTTTTTACACAATTGTGATGTGACAATGAAGACAACCTCAAGATTACCAGGATTTACCCTTCAACAAGGAATCATTCTCAGCTATTGAGTTCAGCACTTTAATTCTAAAATCTCTGGTTAGAGCAACTACCGTAATAAATTCATTCTGATTATGTTATTTTCCTCCAGTACAGAGCTGGCCCTTCCTATCTGCAGATTTTCCATCTGTGGACTCAACCAACTGCAGATAAGAAATAATTTTAAAGTTCCAGAGACTTCCAAAAAGCAAAATTTGAACTTGCCACGTGCGAGTAACTATTTACATGACATGAACATTGTAATAGGTATTATAACTAATCTATAGATGCTTTAAAGTAGAGTCATCTCTATATGATGGACATGCAAAGGTTATATGTAAATACTATGTCTTTGTATATGATACTTGAGCATGTTGTTAGATTTTGTTATCTGCAGAAGGTGCTGTAACTAATCCACCGAGGATATCAAGGGACAACTGTATATACCTCATATTACATTCTCACATGTATTCTCAGGTTTCTGCAGATATAATCGAACAGACTTGTGCAATTATTTGCCATGTGTGACTTTCCCTCCTGAAACAGACAAGCTTGCAACTCTAGGGTTTGCTGAGATCTGACTCTAGAAAAAGATCTGTAACCCATGTGGGGTGATACCAGCTATGCAGAAAACCATTATTTTGATTGGAAAACTCAATATTTTTATGATATATTCCCAACTCTTAAAAATATCTACAATTCAAATCAAAACCTCAACACTTATTTCTAGAGCTTGGCAAGCAGGTCATTTTACATAGAAATATAAATTACCTAGAATAACAGCAAAATTCTTGAAAAGGAAAAGAGAATGGAGATTTATATTACTTGTGTCATTCAGGGTTCAACTCCAGGATCATCAGAGAGGACAATAAAGGTTAGATTTAGAGCTGTTCGAGTCCCTGTCAGATGAGACTTTATCTTTCTTGCTGAAAAATCCGAGAATAGTCATACCTGAGGTGAGTGTTACAGACTGAATGTTTGTGTCCCCACAAAGTTCATAGGTTGAAATCCTAACCTCAGTGTAATGGTATAAGGAGGTGAGACCTTTGAGGAGTGAATAAATCATGAGGGTGGAACCCCCATGAAGGGGATTTGTGCCCTTATATAAAAAAAAAAAATCCCAGAAAGTTATCTCACTGCCTTCTGTGCTGTGAGGATACTGAGAAAGCTCTCAACAGACACTAAATCTGCTGGTGCCTTGATCTTGGATTTCCCAGACTCAAGAACTGTGAGAAATGTGATTTAAGTCACTCAATCTGTAGTATTTTTGTTACAGCAGCCCAAAAAGAATAAGACAATAAGGAAATACCAGTAATTTTTTGCATTATGTGGTCATTTAAGCTGAGTTTTCCACTGAGAGCTGGTATCAACTGCCAGCAGTGGTAATGAGCTACAATAGATAAAATCATTTTTCTGTATTTTGTGTTTTATGTGCGAAATTAAATTCTTTATTTTAAAAATTGGGGTATAGTTGTTTTACAGTGTTGTGTTATTTTCTACTGTACAGCAAAGTGGAGTTCCCTGTGCTATGCAGCAGGTTCTCATTAGTTATGTGTTTTATACATATTACTGTATATATGAAAATCCCAATCTTACAATTCATCCCACCATCCCACTGCCCACCTTGGTGTTCATATGTTTGTTCTCTACATCTGTGTCTCTATTTCTGCCTTGCAACCGATTCATCTGTACCACTTTTTAGACTCCACATATATGCATTAATTAATATATGATATTTGTTTTTCTCTTTCTGACTTACTTCACTCTGTATGAAAGTCTCTAGGTCCATCCACATCTCTACAAATGACCAAATTTCATTCCTTTTTATGGCTAATATCCCATTGTATATGTGTAACACATCTTCTTTATCCATTCATCTGTCAATGGACATTTAGGTTGCTTCCATGACCTGGCTATTGTAAATAGTGCTGCAATGAACATTGGGGTGCATGTGTCTTTTGAATGATAGTTTTCTCTGGGTATATGCCCACTAGTGGGATTGCTGGGTCATATGGTAATTCTATTTTTAGTTTTTAAGGAACCTCCATACTGTTTTCCATAGTGGCTGTATCAGTTTACATTCCCACCAACAGTGCAAAAGGGTTCCCTTTTGTCCACACACTCTCCAGCATTTATTGTTTGTAGATGTTCTAATGAAGCCCATTCTAACTGGTGTGAGGTGATACCTCATTGTAGTTTTGATTTGCATTTCTTTAATAATTAGTGATGTTGAGCAGCTTTTCATGTGCCTTGTGGCCATCTGTATCTTTAGAGAAATGTCTATTTAGGTCTTCCACACATTTTTTGATTGGGTCATTTGGTTTTTGGATATTGAGCTGCATGAGACGTTTATATATTTTGGAGATTAATCCTTTGTCCGTTGATTCATTTGCAAATATTTTCTTCCATTCTGAGGGTTGTATTTTCATCTTGTTTATGCTTTCCTTTGCTGTGCAAAAGCTTTTTGTTTGTTTTTTGTTTTTTGTGGTACGCGGGCCTCTCACTGCTGTGGCCTCTCCCATTGCAGAGCACAGGCTCCGGATGCGCAGGCTCAGCAGCCATGGCTCACGGGCCCAGCCGCTCTGCAGCATGTGGGATCTTTCCAGACGGGCATGAACCCATGTCGCCTGCATCAGCAGGCAGACTCTCAACCACTGCACCTCCAAGGAAGCCCTGTGCAAAAGCTTTTAAGTTTCATTAGGTTCCATTTTTTTGTTTTTGTTTCCATTACTCTAGGAGGTGGGTCAAAAAAGATCTTGCTGTGATTTATATTAGAGTGTTCTTCCTATGTTTTCCTCTAAGAGTTTTATAGTGCCTGGTCTTACATTTAAGTCTTTAATCTATTTTGAGTTTATTTTTGTGCATGGTGTTAGGGTGTGTTCTAATTTCATACTTTTACATGTAGCTGTCCAGTTTTCCCAGCACCACTTATTGAAGAGACTGTCTTTTCTCCTTTGTATATCCTTTCCTCCTTTGTCATAGATTAGTTGACCATATGTGCATGTGTTTACTTCTGGGATTTCTATCCTGTTCCACTGATCTATATTTCTGTTTTTGTGCCAGTACCATATTGTCTT
Organism: Orcinus orca; assembly: GCF_937001465.1. Lineage (NCBI taxonomy): Eukaryota > Metazoa > Chordata > Mammalia > Artiodactyla > Delphinidae > Orcinus > Orcinus orca. The sequence goes on from NC_064575.1 coordinate 70,759,900, forward strand.
GATTACTGTAGCTTTATAGTATAGTCTGAAGTCAGGGAATCTGATTCCTCTAGCTCCGTTTTCCTTTTTTTCTTTTTTCCAAAATTGCTTTAGCTACTCAGGGTCTTTTGTGTCTCCATACAAATTTTAAGATTTATTGTTCTAGTTCTGGGGAAAATGCCATTGGTAATTTGATAGGGCTTGCATTGAATCTGTAGATTGCTTTGGGTAGTATAGTTGTTTTCACAATATTGATTCTTCCAGTCCAAGAACATGGTATATCTCCCCATCTGTTTGTGTCATCTTTGATTTCATAGTGTCTTATAGTTTTCTGAGTACAGGTCTTTTACCTCCTTAGGTAGGTTTATTCCTAGGTATTTTATTCTTTTTGTTGCAGTGGTGAATTTGATTGTTTCCTTAATTTCTCTTTGTGATCTTTTGTTATTAATGTATAGGAATCCAAAAGATTTCTGTGCATTCATTTTGTATCCTGCAACTTTACCAAATTCATTGATTAGCTCTAGTAGTTTTCTGGTGGCATCTTTAGGATTTTCTATGTATAGTATCATGTCATCTGCAAACAGTGACAGTTTTACTTCTTCTTTTCCAATTTATTTTCCTTTATTCTTTTTCTTCTCTGATTGCCATGGCTAGGACTTCCAAAACTATATTGTATAATAGTGGTGAGAGTGGATATCCTTGTCTTCTTCCAGATCCTAGAAGAAAGGCTTTCAATTTTTCACCATTGAGAATGATGTTTGCTGTGGGTTTGTCATATATGGCCTTTATTATGTTGAGGTAGGTTCTCTCTAGGCCCATGTTCTGGAGTTTTTATCATAAATGAGTATTAAGTTTTGTCAAAAGCTGATTCTGCATCTATGGACACAACCATATTGTTTTATTCTTCAGTTTGTTAATATGGCATATCACATAGATTGATTTGTATATATTAAAGAATCCTTGCTTCCCTGGGATAAATCTCACTTGATCATGTGTATGATCCTTTTAATGTGTTGTTGCGTTCTGTTTGATAGTATTTTGTTGAGGACTTTTGCCTCTATATTCTCAGTGATATTGGTCTATAATTTTGTTTGTAGTATCTTTGTCTGGTTTTGGTGTCAGGGTGATTGTGGCCTTGTAGAATGAGTTTGGGAGTATTCCTTCCTCTGCAATTTTTTGGAAGAGTTTGAGAAGGATCGGTGTTAGCTCTTCTTTAAATGTTTGTTAGAATTCACCTGTGAAGCCATCTGGTCCTGGACTTCTGTTTGTTGGAAGATTTTTAATCACAGTTTCAACTTCATTACTTGTGTTTGGTCTGTTCATATTTTCTATTTCTTCCTCATTCAGTCTTGGAAATTTATACATTTCTAAGTTTGTCCATTTTTTCCAGGATTTCAATTTTATTGACATATAGTTGCTTGTAGTAGTCTCCCATGATGCTTTGTATTTCTGTTGTGTCCTTTTAACTTCTCTTTTTTCATTTCTAATTTTATTGATTTGAGTCCTCTCCCTCTTTTCCTTGATAAGTCTGGCTAAATGTTTATCAATTTTGTTTATCTTCTCAAAGAACAAGCTTTTAGTTTTATTGGTCTTTGCTATTATTTTCTTTGTTTGTATTTCACTTATTCCTGCTCTGATTGTTATGATTTCTTTCCTTCTACTAGCTTTGGGTTTTGTTTGTTCTTCTTTCTCTAGTTCCTTTAGGTGTAAGGTTAGATTGTTTACTTGAGATTTTTCTCATTTCTTGAGGTAGGATTTTATTGCTATAAACCTCCCTCTTAGAACTTCTTTTGCTGCATCTCATAGGTTTTGAGTTGTCGTGCTAACCTTGTCATTTGTCTCTAGGTTTTTTTTAATTTCCTCTTTGATTTCTTCAGTGATCTCTTGGTTATTTAGTAGCATATTGTTTACTCTCCATGTGTTTGTAATTTTTACAGTTTTTTTTTTCCTGTAATTGATATCTTGCCTCATAGTGTTGTGGTCAGAAAAGATGATTGATATGATTTCAATTTTCTTAAATGTACCAAGGCTTGATTTGTGACTCAAGATGAGATCTATATTGGAGAATGTTCCATGTGCACTTGAGAAGAAAGCTTAATCTGTTGCTTTTGGATGGAATGTCCTATAAATATCAATTAAATCTATCTGGTCTATGTGTCATTTAAAGCTTGTGTTTCATTATTAATTTTCTGTCTGGATGCTCTGTCCATTGGTGTAAGTGAGGTGTTAAGTTTCCCCAGTATTATTGTGCTACTGTTGATTTCTCCTTTTATAGCTGTTAGCATTTGCCTTATGTATTGAGGTTCTCCTGTGTTGGGTGTACATATATTTATAATTGTTATATCTTCTTCTTGGATTGATCCCTTGATCATTATGTAGTGTCCTTCATTGTCTCTTGAAACATTCTTTATTTTAAAGTCTATTTTATCTGATATGAATATTGCTACTCCAGCTTTCTTTTGATTTCCATTTGCATGGAATATCTTTCCCATCCCCTAACTTTCAGTCTGTATATGGCCCTAGGTCTGAAGTGGGTCTCTTGTAGACAGCATATATATGGGTCTTGTTTTTGTAACCATTAGCCAGTCTGTGTCTTTTGGTTGGAGCGTTTAATCCATTCACATTTAAGGTAATTATCAATATGTATGTTTTCTTAATTGTTTTGGGTTTGTTCTTGTAACTTCTTTTTGGCTCTTGTGTTTCCCACTTAGAGAAGTTCCTTTAGCATTTGTTGTAGAGCTGGTCTGGTGATGCTGAATTATCTCAGCTTTTCCTTTTCTGTAAAGCTTTTGATTTCTCTGTCGAATCTAAATGAGATCCTTGCTGTGTATAATAATCTTTGTTGTAGATTTTTCCCTTTCATCACTTTAAATATACCCTGCCACTCCCTTCTTGCTTGCAGGGTTTCTGCTGAAAAATCAGCTGATAACCTTATGGGGATTCCCTTGTATGTTATTTGTTGTTTTCCCTTGCTGCTTTTAATAATTTTTTTCTTTTTTTTTAACATCTTAATTGGAGTACAATTGCTTTACATTGTTGTGTTAGTTTCTGCTGCATAACAAAGTGAATCAACTATGCATATGCATATATCCCCATATCCTCTCCCTCTTACATCTCCCTCCCACCCTCCCTATCCCACTCCTCTAGGTAGTCACAAAGCACCGAACTGATATCCCTGTGCTATGCGGCTCCTTCCCAGTAGCTATCTGTTTTACATTTGGTAGTATATATATGTCCATGCCACTCTCTCACTTCATCTCAGCTTACCCTTCCTCTTCCCCATGTCCTCAAGTCCATTCTCTACATCTGCTTCTTACTCCTGTCCTGCCCCTAGGTTCTTCAGAACCATTTTCTTTTTTCTTTTTTTTTTTAGATACCATATATATGTGTTAGCATACGGTATTTGTTTTTCTCTTTCTGACTTACTTCACTCTGTGTGACAGACTCTAAGTCCATCTACCTCACTACAAATAACTCAGTTTCATTTATTTTTATGGCTGAGTAAAATTCCATTGTATATATATACCACATCTTCTTTTCCCATTCATCTGTCGATGGATGGTTAGGTTGCTTCCATGTCCTGGCTGTTGTAAATAGTGATGCAATGAACATTGTGGTATATGACTCTATTTCAATTATGGTTTTTTCAGGGTATATGCCCAGTAGTTGGAGTGCTGGGTCATATGGTAGTTCTATTTTTAGTTTTTTAAGAAACCTCCATACTGTTCTCCATAGTGGCTGTATCAATTTACATTCCCACCAACAGTGTAAGAGGGTTCCCTTTACTCCACACCCTCTCCAGCATTTATTGTTTGTAGATTTTTTGATGATGACCATTCTGACCAGCGTGAGGTGGTACCTCATTTTAGTTTTGTTTTGCATTTCTCTAATGATTGGTGATGTTGAGCATCCTTTCATGTGTTCATTGTCAATCTGTATATCATCTTTGGAGAAATGTCTATTTAGGTCTTCCACCCATTTTTGGATTGGATTGATTATTTTTTGATATTTAGCTGCATGGTAATATTTTTCTTTGTATTTATTTTTTGATAGTTTTATTAATATGTGTCTTGGCATGTTTCTCCTTAGGTTTATCATATATGGGACTCCCTTCCTAGACTTATTTCCTTTCCCATTTTCCTTTCCCATTTTAAGGAACTTTTCATCTATAATCACTTCAAATATTTTCTCAGACGCTTTCTCTTTCTCTTCTGGGACCTCTATAATTCAAATGTTGTGTTTATTTTTGTCCCAGTGGTCTCTGAGGCTGTCCTCAATTCTTTTCTTTTTTCTTTATTTTGTTCCATGGCAGTTATTTCCACCATTCTACCTTCCAGCTCACTTATCCATTCTTCTGCTTCAGGTTTTCTGCTACTGATTCCTTCTAGAGTATTTTTAATTTCAGTTATTGTGTTGTTCATCACTGTTTATTTGCTCCGTAGTTCTTCTATGTCCTTGTTAAACGTTTCCTGTATTTTCTCTATTCTATATCCAAGATTTTGGATCATCTTTACTATCATTACTCTGAATTCTTTTTCAGGTAGACTGCCTATTTCCTCTTCAATTGTTTGGTCTGGTGGGTTTTTACCTTGCTCCTTCATCTGCAGCATATTTCTCTGTCTTCTCATTTTGTTTAACTTACTGTGTTTGTGGTCTCCTCTCCATAGGCTGCAGGGTCATAGTTCCTCTTACTTCTCGTGCCTGCCCCCAGTGGGTGAGGTTGGTCCATTGGCTTGTGTAGGCTTCCTGGTGGGGGAACTGTGCTCTGTTGGGTAGAGCTGGATCTTATCCCACTGATGTGCAGCGCCATGTCCGGTGGTGTGTTTTGGGGTGTCTGTGAGCTTAGTATAATTTAGGCAACCTGATTGCTAATGGGTGGGGTTGTGTTCCTGTCTCGCTAGTTGTTTGGTGTGAGTCATCCAGCACTGGAGCTTTATTTTTTCTTTCCCTTGCCCTGTAAATATATTTTTAAAATTTTTATATGTTTCTTATGTCAGCATACCCACATGATAAATGTAATTTTGAAGATTACTTACCTCATTTAATTATTTTTGGCCTTCACTTTTACCCAGGTAGTTCCTCAAAAGTTTTTTTTCAAAGCTTTTTGATCTATCCCTGTATCCATTTGTATATCTATATCAATTTCTATACGTGTAAATATTTTTGTTTTTCCAAATTATTGTTGATATGGATCATCTGACTCATAAGAAAGTGAGAAAAGCTAATGCCACTTTGTCCTTTATAACTAAAAGTTTCTTTATAAGAAATACTTTTATAAGTGTTTAGGGTTTTTTTTTTCTGGCAATAAATTAGTATTTGTCAATGTTAAGACATTTCCTGAACATTTTTATTCCTCACACCTGCTGCCTCTATCCCAGCACCATGGCCTTCTCAGAACTTCTCCAACATGTGGGAAATTTTGGAAGATTCCAAATTATACTTGCCATTGCAAGCTTATCATTAGTTACTCTCATCACCACTCACAACTTCGTGGAGATCTTTTCTGCAGCTATTCCTGCTTATCGTTGCTACATCCATCTCCTTGACAACACCACATCTCAAATCAACCTTACTAGGAACAAAACAGCTCATGCCCTCCTGAGAATTTCCATCCCAATGGGTGCAAACAAAAAGGCAGGAGCAATGTCATTGCTTTCAGCAAACCCAGTGGCAGCTTTTAAATAACAATGACATGACTGTAAATAACACTGAGCTGGAGACAACCTTGCTTAGATGGTTGGACCTATGACCAAAGCTTTTTACCTCTACTATTGTAACTCACATATGAAATAATGTGAAAAATAGTAATTGGTCATTTTTTATGTACAAGCCTCCACATTAAATTTGCTTGAGATGCTTAGGTTTGGAATCTGTTACCCAGATAACAAAAATCTTAAATATGTGAAGGAAAAAAGAAGGGAAACACTTGCTGAAAAATTACAGCCATTGACTGTATTAGCTTTTTACTCTATCATAGTAGTGAAGAGTCATCTTAAGAGGCAGGCAGACCAACATTTGAGTTCCAGTTTGGCAATTACTTGCATGTGATTTACAGCATGTATCTTAACATTTCCTAAGCAAAAAATGAAACATTACCTATTAAGGATCTTAAAATTATTAAACAAAACCATGCCAAAATCTCTTAAGTTGATAGCTCAGTGCATTACTAAAAAGCACAAGACAAGAAAACATTAAGCAACTTGTACATTTACCCTTTGTGTTAAATGTATTTCACATTTTATGAATAGGTAAATGAACCTCAGGCAGGCAGTATAAACTATCCTTTTGCTCAAAAATGGTAAGTCTTAGACTTGTAATTTCATCAATTATGTCTAACTTGGTATAACATGCATATCCAAAACTATACTATACATCATTTTTGTTAAGAAGAAAACTGAATATTGACACGTATTATCATGAAAATTAAGAATTCATAAAAGAAATTTCCTAAACCTTTAAACAGATGATATAGAAAACTATTTGATCATCATGAACTCTATTTTTTCCCCATTATTCTAGTTTGTCAATGTTATTGTTAAAATATGCTGTGAAAATTAAACTTGACCCGTTAATGTTAGGGTGAGTCTGCAATTTACCTTCATTACTGGGGAAATTCTGTTGATTTAGTGCAACTCCACTTGATAAGTATTTTTAATTCAAATACTGCTTCATCTTTATTTCTTTCATTTTTTTTTCAGTCAAACATTCAAAATTTCAGTATAAGAAATAAATGAAACTACTTAAAATATTAAATTATCTATAGTAAATACCCACTTCAATGCCTCAAAAACAACTGGATTTAATGTATTTTTTCACTAGCATTTGCAACTCAAGGCTGCACCTCTTAGAGAGGCAAATTGTATATATTGTTCAGATCACAAATCTGCAGGCGATAATTTTCTCCCCCACTTAACTGTCTATATTTACATTTCCACTTCCACTGCTGCCAAACCATTGAAACCACAAATTTCGCCTGCATCATTTTAATTGTCCCTAATTCTTCTCCCCTCCATTTATACTCTCCTCTGATATGTTTTGCACACTTTAACAAGATTTGTTTTTCTAAAACAGAAATTTTCTCATGCTTAGTCTTTAAAACATATCAATAACTTCTTTATCTTCATAGTCTGCATTCCAAATAAGTGATTTGAACTATCTAGAAGATAAGATCTCTCAGTTTTAACATCATTCCATACATCTTATAATTCTTTTATCTACCGACATTCTCCATATAATTCCTGGCAACTCAGGAGGGGAATGAAATTCAGTGGAATAAAATACAACTGTATTGGTCATTAATATATCACAAGAACTCACACAGTACTTAGAACATAATGAGCACTTAGTAAATTTAAAGTACCTTGAAATTTTTAAACATTTTCCAAATATACATCTCAATTTTTAAGCATACATCATCAAAATGATTTTTTTTACCTCATACTGAACAATTATACAACTTGCATACCCAACTTTGTTTTATAATATTTGATCTATCTAATTTTCTCTTTTTAGTGGGATTTAGTATGTGATTCACAGTCACTCAAATCACTGTCACAGTCCATTTTCATGGCAGGATTCACAAGTGGATCTCCTGTAAGTGGCTACTTTGCTGACAGGTAAGTCTTATATTTTGTTTCATAAATGACCCAAAATATATAATATATGCAGTCTCTGAGAGCACAGTGTTAAAGTTTGAAGACCCAGAAAGAGCAAAAACAGGCTTATTGAGAAAGCAGATATTCTACATAGTGGCAGTCTGGATAGAAAGTTACATGCCAAATAGTGCTCAATGAGTAGAGCTGCATCATTTGAAAAGAAAGTCTTCTGATTTAGTTTGGGTTGCTCTTGAAACAGAATCTAGGACAATATACTTGTGTGCAAGTTCTTTATTTAGGATGTGATCCAAGGAAGCATAAAAAGGGAAGGTGGGGGCTTCCCTGGTGGTGTAGTGGTTGAGCGTCTGCCTGCTGATGCAGGGGACACGGGTTCGTGCACTGGTCTGGGAAGATCCCACATGCCACGGAGAGGCTGGGCCCATGAGCCATGGCCGCTGAACCTGCGCGTCCGGAGCCTGTGCTCCGCAACGGGAGAGGCCACAGCAGTGAGAGGCCCACGTACCACAAAAAAAAAAAAAAAAGGAAGGTGGGAGGGGAAAGAAACTAATATAAGTTATATTAACAAGCAGGGTACCATATGGGAACCTGAGACTCAATCCCTCTGTGGTCTTCTAGGAAATTATGTTAGCATGCCTCAGAGTGGTGCCACCTGAGAAGTTAGGAAGATGGTGGGTGGCTTCTCCTGACATTTATAATTTGCCCTGTACACAGACACTTTTGCCACTATGGTCAGAGAAATCCCGTTGGTAGTAGACACAGGTGCTTGGCCTTAGAAGACATTAGAAGGTATAGAAAGTTTAAGTATTGAGGGAATTGGCAAGGCATCAGTATCATCTTCTGCAACATCACAAAGAATATGATAGTCACCTTGATATTTATCTATTGACTAGTAAGTCAAGAAATAAAATGAATCGTGTAATATATTCACAGTAGTGGTAAAAATAACAATGACTATTTAAATGTAGATGCACTAAAAGTAAAGTGGAAAAAGAATTAGTTGGATAAAATGCATAGAGCAAAATTTCATATAAAATCATAAGGTTTTAAAAGTATATTCCAAATTAAGGAATTTGGATAGTATCCTTCATACCACAAAACATAATTGAGTTATTCTTTTGCTGTAAGACATAATAAAAAATCTTAATTTAGGAAAATAATCTGTCAAACATAAGAAAAAGAGACTGGAGAAATGTGCAATAACAGTGCAAATAGATTAATGGGGCAGTCAAACCTTTTAGAAGTGAGAAGACTCTGAAATGCAAATGCTTTGGAAAATTTTATTGAAGGGAAGAAATGAACAGGTTTAGAAAACATAAATGAAGGAAAAGGAGAGGAAGGCTTTATTATGGAGGATGGTGACAGAAATTATGATAGCCTGACAGATACAAAGTTGGGAAGATTTTATGGATAAAGATTTGTTTGAGAAGAGTCAGTCCAATGGATTATCACCAAAAGCTATTATTTTCCAGACATAACTAGATATTTCTATGATGTGTAAAATCACTCTGATCATATAAAACTTACATTCTTTTGAGAAAGCTGTATATTTATTAGCATTTTTCCACATAATGGGATAATTGTAACCAAAAAGTTAAGAACAGAGAAGAGCAGATATCTCTCAAGCCAGAACTTCTCAGAAAATTCATACAATTGTACAATGACATATGAACTTTTATTATTTTAGATTGTTTGTGCAACTCAATTGGTTTTCTTCTAGATTTGGCCAGAAACCTGTGTTGATGGCTTCTTCCCTGTTCTTGGCATTACTGGGCACCTACTGAGTTTTTGCACCAACCTTCCCAATTTACTGTACAACTTGATTTCTTATGGCATTATCACTGGGGGCAATATACAGTAATTCTCTTGCACTTTGTAAGTTTGACTTAGTTCTTGTCTTCTCACCTAATTTTGTCAAGTTTTAAACACACTGTTTATGGGATTATCTCTTGATACTTTTCAGTTATAGAATGGATTCCAACCAGTGCCAGATCTATCATGATGACAGTGAGGGCTCTGCTTCTGAGCACTGGGCAGGTGATACTGGCTGGACTAGCTTATGTCTTCCGAGACTGGCACATGCTACAATTGTCCATTACTGTGCCTTCGTCTTTTTTCTGTTCCTCTGGTATGTAGATTTTTCTGGTTTGTTTTCCTTGTGATGGTTGGGCACTGAAACTTTCAATAAATGTGGATTGTTGGTCACTTTACATCTTATTGTAATAAGAAAAATGTTCAGAAAAGGATTTAATGGATAAATCTCAAAAGTTCAAGGAATATGCTAAATTAAATGTTTAATTAATTTAAGCAATTTAAAGTAGAATTTTGCTTGGGTTCTCTCTCACACACGCACACACACACACACATTGTTATCACTGTCCAAAAAAATAATAGGAAGCGTGTTTGTTACAGAAAAACAAAACTTGAATTAGTTGAGTAATGACCATAATGTGGAGGAACAAGTTTGCAAGAGACATGATAGAACTTCATTAGGGTTGAGGTAGAGAGAACTTTACCACATGAAGCTGACAGTAGTTTCTGAAATATGTTTTGTTTTTTTTTAAAAAAATGTTAATTTGGCATCAGTCACATCTTTCTCTTTCTTAAAAATTTAAAAGTGCAGAAATAAAATGCTATTTTCAAATCTAAAAGCAATATAAATGAAAAATAAAATATAAAAATAAATTTAATACCATATCAGTAAGTTGAGTGTTGAGGGAGGAAAATGACCTGAGTTCTTTCCTGAATCATCTCTTCCTAATTGGAGAAGCCATAGTGTTCTAGAGGAGTCCCACCACCATTAAATGGAATCAAGGTATCTCTGAATTCTTATTCTGTTTGGATTAGCTTCCTATTCCATTTCAGTGTTGCTGCCTCTCTTCACAAAGGTGGCCATCACAATCTGCTCATTGGCTGATTATATCTGGCAAGTTGGATAAAGCATTCAAGGAAATTAAGAAAGTAGCCCATTTAAATGGAAGAAAAGATGTTGCAGAGAATCTACACACTGAGGTAAGAAAGAAATAGTAATGTCTTGAAGTTTCTTCCTTATAAAGGTAAAAAATCAATACAAATAAATTGTACCACCATAAGGAAAGCAAAAAGTCATAATAACCACTAACAGTGGAATCTCAACTGAAGGAAAAGTTCTGGTAATCATTTTTGACCATTGATTGATGACTGAATAACAGTGATTACAAAGCTATAACGATTGAATAACACGATTCCAAGTAATAGCCTATATTTCAATCTAACTCATAGTGAATACATTAAACGTATAGTGTAACTCAAATGTGTTAAGCCACACAAAATTTCCATAATAAGGATATGTTGTTTCTTTCACATTACAACTGAGCTTGGCTCCATCACATAAAACTGAGGAAGGCCAGTTTTCTTCTTCTTCCAGTAGTACTGATGTGTATGGAACTCTCTGGATATTTTGGGGGAAATGAATAGATTACAATTGAATTCAAGAGGTAAGACTTGGAAGTATTCCTAATTCACAAAGAAATAGCCCTGGAGTGTAAACATTGTGCCAAATACCAAGTGGAGAAACTATGACTAATTCTGCTCAAAAACTCACACAGTATGAAACAATATAACACATGGTGATATATTGAAAGTGTAAACAAGGAGCCATGTGAATATACAGAAAATGATTCTTTTGAGAAGATTAAGAAACTGTGTGTTGAATAAGGTTTAATTTCTTTTATTAACCTCATTTAATCTTATATTCCCCCCATAAGATGGGATTAATATTAATAATTGCCTAACTTTGACACAGGATTTGTACACAGCTCAAGTGAGATGAAAAGTAGAAAATACTTCATAATATCTAAAGAGTAATACACATTTTCAAGTGTAAGAACACATTTTTAGCAAAAAAAAATATTCTTTGGTAGGACTGTAAAATGATGTGGAAGAGAATATAAAATAATTCTAGGGAAATAAGTTAGAGAATACTTGTTTCATTTTTTTCCATTCATGTTTTTTAATATGTTTGTTTCAAAATATTTTCACTTTGAAGGTTTTGCAAACTGCAGTGAAAGAACACACTTTTCTCAAACATCATTCCAAGAAAATAAAGGTCATTTTGAGCTCCATCAGGTGCAGAATAATTGTTTTCCTGAGTTTTCTGAGGTTTGTCTTCTGCCTTAATACTGTAACATCAAAGAGAACCATGCCAACTACATAGTGTGCTAGTTCAAATTATGTATTTTAAAACAAAAAATAAAATCCATAACTAGAGTTTGAAATTACATATCTTGTGTAGAGACTTGTGGAAAGATAAATTAGCAGAAACCTTGGTGTTTCACAGAAGACTGAAAGATTCTAATAGAAGAGTAGTTGGTAGCACAATTCAGGATAGAAGGCCAAATGCCATTTACATCAGGAAGCAATATTCCATTCCATAGTGGCTAATAGTACCATGTTTTGAGTCCTAAGACTATGCCAAACTTCTTGTTGCAATACTCACTAGTTATATGATACTGGGTAAATTGCTTATGCTTTTTAATTATAAAATTGTATCATACTTCAAAATGTTGCTGTATGGTTTAAATTTACAACCTTCAACAAATATTTACTTAGCCCTTGTCTATTATTTTTCTAGGTACTGTATATGCAGCAGTGTACAGCATTGATAAAACCCTTGCTATCATTAAGTATATTTTCTAAAAGAAAAAAATAAGAATCAAAAAATTGCATAATATGACAAGGTATGACAAATCTCATAATTAAAAATTAATCCTGATATAGCCATAGAGATGGAAAACAGATCAATGGTTGTCAGAATTTGAAGAGAAGGGAAGGGTAACTAGGAGAAACACAAGATTATTTTAGGGCCATGAAACTATGCTGTATGGTACTGTAGTATTAGACATATAACCCTATGCATTTTTCAAAACCCATATAATTTTATAGTACATATATAACTTTAGTGAACAGATGCAAACTTCTAAGAAGTCTCTTAGGAGTTTGTGGGAACCTAGGATAGACTGAAGACTGTGTTAAGGAATCTGACTGTCATAACCCCGAGGGGATGAAAAAAGGATGCTGGCCTAAGTAATTTTAGAAATGAGTAGAAATTGTAAGGACAAAATGAACTGCACACAAGCACTGTACTCCTGTTAGTAAAATTGTTTCTCATTTGGGGTACCAGGTTAACAAATCTGAAACTTCTGAACATGTATACTGGGTTTGAACAAATTAGTAAATTGTGGGTGATAGGAGGTAGGTTTCTCATTGTTGGAGAAGATGGTTATAGATAAGTAAGAGGATGACTAGCATGAGCCATCTTATACTAAATTAGAGTTGGAGATATCAGTATAAACTCAAGTTTAGACTAATATAGATACAAATTAATTAGAAATATTTATAGGTAGGTGTATATACTTGATTAATATATGTATTTCCTTGCTCTTTCAGCTTAGAAGGTCTAGAAGCAATGACATTTCAGTAACCATGAGCACACTTAGTGCCCAGTTCTTAGTTTCTAACACCATTCTCCAATAAATTTTTTTTTAAAGGGCCCCTTGGAGAAATGACTGATTCTAGAGCTGAAGCACAGGACATACATGAGCCTAGAGCAGTTTATTGTGTATGAAAAAGGAAGTACTGGGGGGAGAAAGCATTCACAGAATAATGGGGTATATCATAAAAAAGAGATCCAAGGGCGAATTGAAAGTTTCCAATGGCCAAAGCTAGAAAAATTTAAGCAACAAAATGACATCGTATTGGATTTTAACCCAACTGGATTATAAAAAATAAATGTCTGTATGTCCATATTGATATAAATAAATGACTAGATAAATGCATACATGGAGAAGAAAATAAAAATCTCCAGTATAGAAAAATTCTAAGTAATTTATGTCTGTTAAAAATGAGCTTGACCTCTGTGGTCTACAAGGTATCAATATACTGAACATATTACTATGGTTACTTTAGGCCATGAAACTAGGTATATTTTAAATGAAATCATTCTTAACATATTAACTTAAAATGCTTGTAAGTATCCCAAGCTAAAATTTATTTTGTTTAAACAGTTTCCTTAATCCTGAGAAATAATGGTTATCAACCCAGCAAAAACCAAAATACAAAAATTCTCACAAAATACACAACTATCATTCTTCTATTTTGTGTTACATTTCTGATTCAATTATTCCTATCCTTCTCTGCATTTTTTCTTCTTCATTTGGTGGTCCTTATTACTTCCTGTGAAAGATACTGAAATCATTAATTTGATGCTTTTTATTCTAAGAATTAAAACCTTCTGTCTAAATGCTGCATTATCTGAGTCTAATATGTGATGTTTTAATTCTTTAGTTCAAAATATTTACTAATTTATATTGTGATTTCTACATTGACACATGGATTATTGAGAAGTATATTTCTTTTTTTAATTTTTATTTTATATTGGAGTACAGTTGATTAACAATGTTGTTAATTTCAGGTGTACAGCAAAGTGATTCCATTATACATTTACATGTATCTATTCTTTTTCAAGTTCTTTTCCCATTTAGGTTATTACAGAATATTGAGCAGAGTTCCCTGTGCTATACAGTAGGTCCTTGTTGGTTATCTATTTTAAATATAGCAGTATGTATATGTCAATCCCAAATTCTCAATCTATCCCTCCTGCCCCCCATTCCCCCCCAGTAACCATACATTCTTTTCTAAGTCTGTGAGTCTGTTTTGTAAATAAGTTCATTTGTATCATTTTTTTTAGATTCTGCACATAAGCTGTATCATATGATATTTGTCTTTGTCTGACTTACTTCATTTCGTATGATAATCTCCATGTCCACCCATATTGCTGTAAATGGCATTATTTCATTCTTTTTAATGGCTGAGTAACATTCCATTGTTTATATATACCACATCTTCTTTATCCATTCATCTGTTGATTGACATTTAGGTTGCTTCCATGTCTTGGCTATTGTAAACAGCACTGCAGGGAACATGGGGAGTATGTATCCTTTTGAACTATGATTTTCTCCAGATATATGCCCAGGAGTGGGATTGCTGGATCATATGGTAGTTCTATTTTTAGTTTCCTACAGAACCTCCATACTGTTCTCCATAGTGGCTGTACCAATTTACATTCCCACCAACAGTGTAGGATGGTTCCCTTTTCTCCACACCCTCTCCAGCATTTATTGTTTGTAGACTTTTTGATGGTCATTCTGACTGCTGTAATGTGATAGCTCATTGTAGTTTTGATTTGCATTTCTCTAATAATTAGTGATGTTGAGCACGTTTCATGTGCCTGTTGGCCATCTGTATGTCTTCTTCAGAGAAATGTCTATTTAGATCTGCCCATTTTTTGATTGGGTTGTCTGTTTTTTTTGATGTTGAGCCACATGAACTGTCTGTAAATTTTGGAGACTAATCCCTTGTCAGTCGCATCATTTGCAAATATTTTCTCCCATTCTGTGTGTTGGCTTTTCATTTTGTTTATGGGTTTTTTTTTTTTGTTGTGCAAAAGCTTTTGAGTTTAATTAGGTTCCATTTGTTTGCTTTTTTGTTTTTTTCCATTACTCTTGGAGACAAATTGAAAAAGATCTTGCTGTGATTCATGTCAAAGAGTGTTCTGCTGATGTTTCCTCTAAGAGTTTTATAATATCTGGTCTCACATTTAGGTCTTTAATCCATTTTGAGAATGTTAAAGAATGTTTTAATTCCTCTTTTTTTTTTTTTTTTTTACATGTAGCTGTCCAGTTTTCCCAGCACCATTTATTGAAGAGACTGTCTTTTCTCCATTGTAGAGTCTTGGCTCCTTTGTTGTAGATTAATTAACCATAGGTGTGTAGGTTTATTCCTGGGCTTTCTATCCCGTTCCACTGATCTATATTTCTCTTTTTGTGCCAGTATCATACTCTTTTGATGACTGTAGCTTTGTAGTATAGTCTGATGCCAGGGAGCCTGATTCCTCCAGTTGCGTTTTTCTTTCTCAAGTTTCCTTTGGCTATTTGGGGTCTTTTGTGTTTACATACAAATTGTAAAATTTTTTGTTCTAATTCTGTGAAAAATGCCATTGGTAATTTGATGGGGATTGCATTGAATCTGCAGATTCCATTGGGCAGTATAGTCATTTTGACTATTAGAAGAATATTGATTCTTCTAATCCAAGAACATGGTATCTCTCTCCATCTATTTGTGTCATCTTTTATTTCTTTCATTCGTATCTTATAGTTTTCTGCGCACAGGTTTTTGCCTCCTTAGGTAGGTTTATTCCTAGGTATTTTATTCTTTTTGTTGCAGTGGTGAATTTAATTGTTTCCTTAATTTCTCTTTCTGATCTTTCATTTTTAGTGTATAGGAATGAAAAAAATTTCTGTGTATTAATTTTGTATCCTACAACTTTATCAAATTCATTGATGAGGTCTAGTAGCTTTCTGGTAGCATCTTTAGGATTTTCTATGTAGAGTATTATGTCATCTGCAAAGATTGACCATTTTACTTCTTCTTTTCCAATTTGGATTCCTTTTATTTTTCTTCTCTGATTTCCATGGCTAGGACTTCCAAAACGATGTTGAATAAAGGTGGCAAGAGTGGAGATGCAGCAACATGGATGGACCTAGAGATTGTCATACTGAGTGAAGTAAGTCAGACAGAGGAAAACAAATATCACATTGCTTATATGTGGAGTCTTAAAAAGTGGTACAAACAGACTTATTTACAAAACAGAGGTAGAGTCACAGATGTAGAAAACAAACTTATGGTTACCAAGGGGAAAAGGGTGGGGATAAATTGGGAGATTGTGATTGACATATACACACTACTATGTGTAAAATAGATAACAAATAAGGGACTACTGTATAACACAGGAGACTCTATTTAACACTCTGTAATGAAATATATGGGAAAAGAATCTAAAAAAGAGTGGATATATGTGTATGTACAACTGTGGATATATGTGTATGTTTGTTGAATAAAAGTGGTGCGAGTGGACATTCTTGTCTTATTCCTGATCTTAGAAGAAATGCTTTCAGCTTTTCCCCATTGAGTATGATGCTAGCTGTATGTTTGTCATATATGGCCTTTACTATGTTGAGGTAGTTTCTCTCAATACCCACTTTCTGGAGAATTTTTATATAAATGGGTGTTGAATTGTGTCAAAGCTTTTTCTGATTCTATTGAGATGATCATATGGTTTTTAGCCTTCAGTTTGTTGATGTGGTGTATCATACTGATTAATTTGTGGATATTGAAAAATTCTTGCATCCCTGGGATAAATCCCACTTGATCATGGTGTATGATCCTTTAATGTATTGCTGGATTCAGTTTGCTAGTATTTTGCTGAGGATTTTTGTATCTGTATTCATCCATGATATTGGCCTGTATTTCCTTTTTTTGTGGTATTTTTATCTAGTTTTGCTATCAGGGTGATGGTGGCCTCATAGAATGAGTTTGGGAGTTTTCCTTTCTCTGTAAGTTTTTGGAAGAATTTTTAGGATAGGTGTCAACTCTTCTCTAAATGTTTGCTAGAATTTGCCTGTGAAACCACCTGCTCCTGGACTTTTGTTTGTTGGGAGTTTTTAAATCACAGTTTCAATTACAGTACTCATGACTGGTCTGTTCATAGTTTCTATTTCTTTCTGGTTCAGTCTTAGGATATTGTACCTTTCTAAGAATTTGTACCTTCTGGGTTGTCCATTTTATTGGCATAGTCTCTCATGATCCTTTGTACTTCAGTGGTGTTGGTTGTAGCTTGTCCTTTTTCATGTCTAATTTTATTGATTTGAGCCCTCTCCCTTTTCATTTTTTTTTTTTTTTTGCATTACGTGGGCCTCTCACTGTCATGGCCTCTCCCGTTGTGGAGCACAGACTCCGGACGCGCAGGCTCAGTGGCCATGGCTCACGTGCCCAGTCGCTCTGAGGCATGTGGGATCTTCCCAGACCGGGGCATGAACCCGTGTCCCCTGCATTAGCAGGTGGATTCTCAACCATTGAGCCACGAGGGAAGCCCTCCCCTTTTCATCTTGATGAGTCTGGCTAAAGGTATATCAATTTTGTTTATCTTTTCAAAGAACCAGCTTTTAGCTTCATTGATCTTTTCTATTGTTTTCTTTGTCTCAATTTATTTCTGATCTGTTCTTTATGATTTCTTTCCTTCTACTAACTTTGTGTTTTATTCTTCTTTCTCTAGTTAATTCATGTGTAAGGTTAGGTTGTTTATTTGAGATTTTTCTTGTTTCCTGAGGTAAGATTTTATTGCTATAAACTTCCCTCTTAGAACTGCTTTTGATTGTCATGTTTTCATTGTCATTTTCTCTAGTTATTTTTTTATTTTCTCTCTGATTTCTTCAGTGATTCATTGGTTGTTTAATAGCATATTGTTTAGCCTCCACGTGTTTTTTACAGTTTACTTTTTCCTGTAATTCATTTCTAATCTCATAGTGTTGTGGTCGGAAAAGATGTTTGATATGATTTCAATTTTCTTAAATTTATTGAGGCTTGATTTGTGACCCAAATTGTGATGTAACCTGGAGAATGTTCCATGAGCACTTGAGAAGAAAGTGTATTCTGTTGCCTTTGGATAGAATGCTCTAAAAATATCAATTAAGTCCATTTGGTCTAATGTGTCATTTAAGGCTGTGTTTCCTTATTAGTTTTCTGCCTGGATGATCTGTCAATTGACAAAATTGGGATGTTACAGTCCTCGACTATTATTGTATTACTGTTGATTTCCTCTTTTATGGCTGTTAGCATTTGGCTTATATATTGAGGTGTTTCTATGTTGGGTACATATATATTAACAATTGTTATATCTTCTTGGATTGATTCCTTGATCGTTATGTAGAGCTCTTTTGTAACAGTCTTTATTTTAAAGTCTATTTTGTCTGATATGAGTATTGCTACTCCAGCTTTCTTCTGATTTCCATTTGCATGGAATACCTTTTTCCATCCCCTCACTTTCAGTCTGTATGTGTCCCTAGATCTGAAGTGGTTCTCTTGTAGACAGCATATATAAGGGTCGTGTTTTTGTATACATTCAGCCAGTCTATGTCTTTTGGTTGGAACATTTATGTTTAAGGCAATTATCAATATGTATGTTCTTATTGCCATTTTGTTACTTATTTTGGATTTGTTTTTGTAGGTCTTTTTTCTTCCATTCCTCTTTTGTTCTCTTCTCTTGTGATTTGATGACTACGTTTAGTGTTGTGTATGGATTCCTTTTTCTTCTGTGTGTGTGTGTGTATCTATTGTAGATTTTCAGTTTGCAGTTACCATGAGGTTTTGATATAGCAGTCTGTAAATATAAACAATTATTCTGAGTTGCCAGTCTTTTAATTTCAAATGCATTTCCAGTATCATGCATTCATACTCTCCTCACTATTGCTGGTTTTGATGTTATATTTGTGTGTGGATTATTTCCTATGTTTACTGCATATTTGCCTTTACCAGTGAGCTTTTCTATTTGTAATTTTCTTGTTTCTAATTGTGGCCTTTTCTTTTCTGCCTAGAGAAGTTCCTTTAGCATTTGTTGCAAAGCTGGTCTGGTAGTGATGAATTCTCTTAGCTTTTGCTTGTAAGTTTTTGATTGTCCCTTAGCTTTTGATTTTGCTGTCTAATCTGAATTGGAGCCTTGCTGGGTAGAGTACTCTTGGCTGAAGTTTCTTTCTTTTCATCACTTTAAATATATCCTGCCACTCCCTTCTGGCCTGCAGAGTTTCTGCTGAAAAATCATCTGATAACCTTATGGGAATTCCCTTGTATGTTTTTTGTTGCTTTTCCCTGTTGCTTTTAATACTTTTTGGTCTTTATTTTTGTCTGTTTGATTACTATGTATCTCAGCATGTTCTTCCTTGGGTTTATCCTGCCTGGAACTCTGTGCTTACTGGACATGGGCGACTGTTTCCTTTCCCATGCTAGGAAAGTTTTCAGCTATTACCTCCTCAAATATTCTCTCAGATCCTTTCTCTCTCTCTTCTCTTTCTGGGATCCCTATAATGTGAATGTTTGTGAGTTTTATGTTGTCCCAGATGTCTGTTAGGCTGTCCTCATTTCTTTTCATTCTTTTTTCTTTATTTTGTTCCATGGCAGTGATTTCCAACATTCTGTCTTCCAGCTCACATCTGTTTTTCTGCCTCAGTTATTCTGATACTGATTCCTTCTAGTGTATTTTTCATTTCAGTTACTGTACTGTTCATCTCTGTTTGTTTGTTCTTTAGTTCTTCTAGGTCTTTGTTAAACATTTCTTTTTCTTTAGTTCTTGTAAGTTTTTGTTAAATGTTTCTTTTATCTTCTCCATCTGTACCTCCATTCTTGTTCTGAGATCTTAGGTCATCTTTATTATCATTACTCTGAATTATTTTTCATGTAGATTGCCTATCTCCACTTTGCTTAGTTGTTCTTCTAGGGTTTTACCTTGTTCCTTCATCTGGGACGTATTCCTCTGCCATCTCATTTTGTCTAACTTTCTGTGATTGCAGTTTCCATTCTGCAGGCTGCAGGGTTGTAGTTCTTCTTACTTCTGGTGTCTGTCCCCTGGTGGGTAAGGCTAAGAGGCTTGTTGTGCAGGCTTCCTGATAGGAGGGACTGGTTTTTTCCCCACTGGTGGGTGGAGCTGGCTCTTGTCCCCCTGGTGGGCAGGGCCATGTCGAAGGGTGTGTTTAATAGGCAGTCGTTTCCTCAGGAAGGCTTTAAGCAGCCTATATGCTAATGGGTGGGGCTGCCTTCCTGCCCTGTTGGTTGTTTGGCCTGAGGTGTCCCAGCACTGGACCCTACACATTGTTGGGTGGGGCCAGGCCTTGGTTAGAAAATGGCAGCCTCCAGGAGGGTTCACACCAATGAGTACTGCCTAGAAACTACCAGTTCCAGTGTTTTTGTCCCTTCAGTGAGCCATAGCTGCCCCCTGCCTCCACATAAGACCCTTCAATACTAGCAGGTATGTCTGGCCCAGGCTCTTATGAAGTCACTGCTTTTTATCCCCTGGGTTCTGGTGTGCACGAAACCTTGTGTGTGCCCTCCAAGAGTGGAGTTTCTGTTTCCCCTAGTCCTGTGGAATTCCTGCAATCAAACCCACTGGCCTTCAATGGAAGATTCTCTGGCGGCTCCTCCTCCCATTGCCCAACCCCCAGGCTGAGGAGCCTGACCTGGGGGCTCAGAACTTTCACTCCTGTGGAAGAACTTCTGTGGTATAATTATTTTGCAGTTTGTGAGTCACCCACCCGGTGAGTATGGAATTTGATTTGATTGTGATTGCAGCTCCTACCACCACATTTTGGATGCTTCTTTGTCTTTGGATGTATGATATCTTTTTTGGTATGTTCTAGCCTTTTTTTCCCCCAGTGGTTGTTCAGCAGTTAGTTATGATTTTTGTGTTCTCGTAAGAAGAGGTGAGCTCATATCCTTCTAATCCACCATCTTGTCTGTGTCCCTATATTGTGTTTTTAATTTCAAACTCCATTTGTTTATGGCTCAATGGCTCCTGCAAAAATCAGATGGAATTGTCACAGCCAAGAGGAGTCCAGGGAGACACAACATTTAAATGTAGTTTTGATATCATGGATGACATCCAGAGTCAGGATCCCCGAATCTCTGTATGTAGTGCCACATCTGAAGCAAGGTCCCTAGAGTGACACCCCACCATGTGTGGTGGACAGCGGGCAGGATGTGATGGTCATCTTCACTCCAAGAAATATATTTCTTAATTTCCAAGATAGAATTTTCTTGTTAGAGTTTTGTAATTGACCTCTGTCTTTTTGTAAATTGAAGTATAGTTGATTTACAAGATAACAAAGTGATTCCATTATATGGAATATATATATATATATTCACTTTCAGATTCTTTTCCTTTATGGGTTATTATCAGAGATTGAATATAGCTCCCTGTGCAATACAGTAGGTCCTTGTTGTTTATGTATAGTTGTGTGTGTCTCTTAATCCCAAACTCCTTATTCCTCCCCCTACCCTGTCTCCTTTGGTAACCATAACTTTGTTTTCTGTGTCTTTGAGTCTATTTGTTTTGTAAATAAGTTCACTTTTATCATTTTTTTGGATTCCACATATAAGTGATATGATATGATATTTGCCTTTCTCTGCCTGACATAGCTCACTTAGCATGATTATCTCTAGGTCCATCCATGGTGCTGCAAATGGCATTATTTCATTCTTTTTTTATGGCTGAGTAATATTTTATATATATGTGTGTATATGTGTGTGTATATATGTGCATGTGTATATATGTGTGTGTGTGTGTGTATATATATATATATATATATATATACCACATTTTCTTTATCCATTCATCTGTTGATGGACACTTAGGTTGCTTCCATGTCTTATCTATTGTATATAGTGCTGCTATGAACATTGGGGGTGTATGTATCTTTTCAAATTATAGTTTTCATCTTTTCCAGATATATGCTCAGGAGTGGGATTGTTGGATCACATAGTAACTCTATTTTTAGTTTTTTAAGGGACCACTATACTGTTTTTTCATATTGTCTGCACCTATTTACACTCCTACCAACAGTGGAAGTGTTCAGTTTTCTGCACATCCTCCTCAGCATTTATTATTTGTGCACTTTTTTTTGCAGTATGTGGGCCTCTCATTGCTGTGGCCTCTCCCGTTGTGGAGCACAGGCTCTGGATGCGCAGGCTCAGCAGCCATGGCTCACGGGCCCAGCTGCTCCACAGCATGTTGGATCTTCCCAGACCGGGGCACAAACCCATGTCCCTTGCATCGGCAGGTGGACTCTCAACCACTGCGCCACCAGGGAAGCCCTGTACACTTTTTGATGATGGCAATTCTGATTGGTGTGAGGTGATACCTCATTGTAGTTTTTATTAGCATTTCTCATAATTTGATTTTCATGGGCCTGTTGGCCATCTGTATGTCTTCTTTGGAGAAGAAGGTCCTATTCTATTTAGGTCCTCTGCCCATTTTTTTCATTGCATTATTTTTTTTGATATTGAGCTTTATGAGCTGTTTGTGTCTTTTGGAAATCAAGCCCTTGTCAGTCACATCATTTGAAAATATTTTCTCCCAGTCTTCAGGTTGTCTTTTCACTTTGTTGATGGTTTCCTTTGCTGTGCAAAAGCTTATAAGTTTAATTAGGTCCAATTTGTTTATTTTTGCTTTTATTTCTATTGCCTTGGGAGACTGACCTAAGAATACACTGGTATGATTTATGTCAGAGAATGTTTTGCCTATGTTCTAAGAGTTTTATGGTGTCATGTCATATTTAAGCCTTTAAGCCATTTTAAGTATTTTGTGTATGGTTTGACAATGTTTTCTAACTTCATTGATTTATGTGTAGCTGTCCAGCTTTCCCAACATCACTTGCTGAAGAGACTGTCTTTTCCCCATTGTATATTCTTGCCTTCTTTGAAGATTGACCATAGTTGTGTGAGTTTATTTCTGGGTTCTCTATTCTGTTCCATTGTTCCATGTCTATTTTTGTGCCATTACTACACTGTTTTGATTACTGCAGTATTGTCTGAAGTCTGGGAGGGTTATGCATCTGGCTTTGTTCTTTTTCCTCAGGAATGCTTTGGCAATTCTGGGTCTTTGGTGGTTCCATGAAAATTTTAGGATTATTCTAGTTCTGTGAAAAATGTCCTGGGTAATTTGATAGGGATCATATTAACTCTGTAGATTTCTCTGTGTAGTATAGCCATTTTAACAATATTCTTCCAATCCAAGAACATGGGATATCTTTTCATTTCTTTGAATCATCTTCAATTTCCATTATCAGTATTTTATAGTCCTCAGCATATGTCTTTCAACTCCTTGGAATTGACCTCTGTCTGAATTGCAATCTGAGAAGGCGAATGAGTTATTAGTAGTCTCATTTTTAGATGCCTTACCTATGCCTTAAAGTATGTTCTATAATTACTGTTTTTTCATGTTATATGTTCCATCAATATGCATAAATCTATAGTTCACATTTCACTATCATGTAATACTTTTCTAATTGTAAGAACATTTTTTAAAAAATAACCTTTACAGAAAGTGATAAGTATAATGATTTTAATTAAATACTTGCTAATATTTATTTAGCACTTAAATTACTTATGGATTTTGTGACATAAGCCATTTAATCCTGAAGAAAACACTAAGAAGACGGAGAAATGCAGAAACTGAGGAGCAGAGGTATAGTAAAAGTCACTAATCTTCAAATAAGTAAATCAGAAGGTTTACAACATGTTTTGTAAATTTACAAAACCACATCAAGAAAGTCAGTGGTCACCAAGTAAAGGACTTAAACCCCTATTTTCTCAACCTCAGTAAGTAACATTTCAGTCCACCTCTTGAGGCTGAAAAACTCAACTGTACTCAGAAACAAACAGGTTGTTTGGCACAAATATCTGTCTTTCTCACTTCATTTGATCTTTGTGCTTTTGTGGAAGAAAGGCATACTACTATATCTTGACTTTTATAATGTCTATAATCCTCATAAGTATGGTGTATCCATAATGAAAAATATAGCATTCAAATATAGAAAAAGAACAAAATGTATTTTTTAATGTCATTTCATTCTCTATTCTCTTTTACAGATTTTCTGCAATTTTATTCCTTTATGGACTGATGTTTGACTTACAAAATTCAGGGAGTAATATGTTCTTGTCTCAGGCTCTCCTTGGAGCCATGGACTTCCCAGCCAAATGTCTTTCTTTTCTTGAAATGAAGTTCCTTAAACGCCAGCCATCAATAGCTTTTGTCCTTTTTGTAGCTGGATGTACTACATCAATCAATATATTTATACCCCAAGGTGAGAATAATAGCTTTTGGAAAAAAGCTAGAGGATGGTAATAGTGTTAATAGTGTTATCTTAAAAAAAACTTATTAAATAGTGTTTTATGTACTGATCAAATTCATGTGCAGATAATAACTTCACTTCAGCTTGGTGTCATGATTTAGGAATTTTAACACCAAATGTGAATTAAAGAGAGTTTAATATATTTATATTTAATTTAAACAATTATATATATAACTACTACTTGATAATATACCAACTATATTATATAGACTAAAATAGAGAATAGATTATATAATATAGTTGATATATCATAAATTACAATTCATTTATGTTGCCATAAAATATAATTGAATTGTATATATGAATACATTCTATAATATATCTATTTTATATAATTGGTATTTAAACATACAAATCTTATATTTATTTCTCTTCAAGAAACATTCATTGTTCACAACATCACAGACTTTGTTAGGGCTGAAATCTTGATAAAATTGATGAATGAGATATATTTTCTGCCATGGAGGAGCTTACTTTGGGAATATATGTGGTGGTCTTGTTTTCCTATCAGTGATATAACAGAGTTCCAAAACTAAAAAAATAAAATCAGCAAAAGACATTGAATGGTCAGCACTATGAGGGAATGTGCGGATGAGTCAAGAATGAGTCCTAGTTTTACCACCTGGCGAATGATAGATGGTGATTCCATTTAGTAAAATGGGAAGACAGAAGCAGGTTAGGAGGATAGATGATTTCAGTTTGGGTCATATTGGATTCAAAATGCCTTTTGATTAGAGGTGGCTATATAAGATCATCCAGAGTGGAACACACTTGAAAGAGAAAAGGAAATGCAATTAATAATTATGCCAGTTCAAAAGGTATAAATTGGCACTGTCCTGGTCAAATTGACCTGGGTGAAGGATCAAAAACAACAGCTGCAAGCAACAGTAAAAATGGTAAAGTTCATAAATGTATGTATATATTGTAGTATATATTTGGTCTTCTTGATAGTACTAGAAAAGATCAATGAAAATCATAAAAATTAAAGCAGAATCCAAGTTTGATATGTGTGTATGGACAGGGGGAGGCTGTTTAAAACTGGGATATTCTATATATATATTTATATATATTATCTCAGTGATGAATAATTGACCTATTGAGACAGAGACATAGTAAACAATATCAATCTTTAATAATTCAAGAAATGGTGAAATCAGGAGCACAATAGAAGAGTTAGTGTTGAAGATTAAGGATAATAATGGACAGAAGTATTTTCTCAATTTTTTCTGATAAAGTTGAATTATATACGTGGTGTAAGATAGGTTGGTGTGTCTTTTGGAGTTTAAAGGCTATGGTTAAGTGTTTACCTCAGTCATGACTCAAACAGGAAGTGGGGGTCTCAGGCTATTGAAAGGAAACATTTAAATACTTTGGCTGTAATAGAAAGATTTATTCAAAGAGAATATCTTTGATCTTTATAGGACTCCCCATTACATATTTGTCATAATTCAAGAAAACCCAGTCTGGACTTTTTCTCAGATCTAACATGAATCCCTAATCCTCTCAATGGTTTGAGAATGTGAATATATTATCAATAGGTACAGGAAATTTCACCTCTTCACTTACTCTCTATGCAAATACCAGTGAAACTGCAGGATATTTCTAATATATAGTAATTTTAGAAGCATTTTAACACTTGAGATTCACTGAGAACAGTCCTAGATGCCTTGAGGCACATTGCAAAAATTCTTTTATCTGTTTTGTCTATGCATGGTCCAAACAGAATTTTCATTTCTTAGAAGACATGACCTTCAATTACATTTAAATTACATGTACATTTCATTAGCTATTCAGAGTAGCAGTTTATCTTGGAGTTCATGAGAGAAGTTTTAAAGTGGCTTTAATTTCATACTCCAGGTATGTGATATTGGAAAACGAACTTTTCTAAAAAATATCAGGATAAGGGAATAACTTCATAGTTGTGGGGAAGACTGAGGCAAGAAAGAAAGCATATTTCCTTCTCCACACATATTGTTTGTCTAATCATCATCATCTTATCACGACTCTGGACTAACCAAAATAACTGTGCATTTGTTGAACACTGATGTATTAGGCTCCTAACAATTTTTAAATTTTTTCAATTTTTATTAATTTTTATTGGAGTATAATTGATTTACAATGTTGTTTCTGCTGTGCAGCAAAGTAACTCAGTTATATATATGCGTGTGTATATATATATATATATATATATATATATATATATTCTTTTTCACAATCTTTTCCATTATGGTTTGTCAAAGGATATTGAATATAGTTCTCTGTGCTATTCTTATTAAAAGGTGGCTTATTACAAATAATCTAAGCTAGACAAGGTTATTCATGGTAGGTAATTTTTATGCTTCATCATATTGACCTAGGCACACTAATGACTTTCTTAACCCCATAGATATACCTTGTCTACACCTTGGAATTGCTATGTTGGGAAAAGGATTCATGGGAATATACTTCAGCACGAGTTCAACCCACAGTCATGAACTCATACCCACAGAGATCAGGTAAGCCACTGAGCTCTACCTACAGAGACCCCTAACTGAGAGTTTCCTGGAACTTGCTAGAGATTTAAATAAGTCTAAATGAAATTTCTACTCAAAGAAACTTCAGCTAATTACCACAGTGATTTTAAAACAGCCCTCGGCAAAAATTTGGATTACCCATAAATGTTCTACAGTATTTTCTCAAATCCCTGATATTTTTACAACTAATTGCAACTACTTGTTCTCAGAAATTCTCCATTTAGTCCTTTGCACTTCCACAGCACATTCATGAACAGTGTACTAGGCTTTTTTTGCCAAGGTATGATTTTATTCACTAGGTGTTTGCAAACCCACCCTGCCTTTGTCCATACCTGAGCTTTTCCATCAATGCTCAATCCCATAGACCCAACTAAGTACTATTTTTATATTTTTACCACATAATTTAAACTATAACATGATTTAAACTGAATCATACTAGAAAACTATCTGATTGTTGCAACATGCAAATTAAAGTTTCATAATATATCATAATCCAAGGCAGTGAAAGTTTTATGGGATTTCAGACCCAATGCCAAACTCAATCAGACCATGTGAAAAGTCTACCCACCTTTCATTCTTTGACATTCATCTAATCCTTTAGAAAGTTTTTAATGTTGAATATACTATTCAATAGACTTTAGATGAAACACATGATACTCTCTCTCCAAAATTGAGTATAGTTTTCTTTTGAGATGACATATTTACAAGGATAGTATCATTTCAAAATCATTGAAATCCCAATTTCAAAATCATTGGGATAGTATCGTTCCAAAATGTTTTATCTTTATTTGCAAAAGGCACACCATACAGGGTAAACAGTGTGATATAAATGTTAGTGCACATGCTCTCAAAGGGCATATAATTGAAACAAATTTCAACAGAAGTAGAGTAGGAGGAAGGGAAAATAAAGTGAGAAGGAGGGGGGAGAGCAAGAGGAGGAAGAAGAATAAGATTTCAGAAATTTCTATGAGCTAGACATAGATATAGGACAATAAGTCCATAAGCACAGGAGACAGGATTTTCCTTCATAGGCCTATTTTAGTAGGAGTCAGTGACAATAAATGAGAAAACATAACAGAAATCCCACTTTCATATACATGCTCTGAAGGAAATATTTTTCATAGGACCAAGAATATTGTGTACAAATCAGCAAGGGAGGTTGGAGTAGGTCTCATTCTTGATAAACGTTTAAACTGTAATCCAAAGGACAGGCAGGGGTATATGAAGTGAGCTGAAAAGAACAAGTTCTAACCAAAAGCCATACAACAGGACAATTCTACATTGTCTAGGAATTCAGAAGACCACTGTGATAGGAATTTAACATACAAGGGGAAAATAACCACTGTGAGCTAAAGTTGGCAACACAGTAATGAACTTAGTAAGGAATTTAAATTTTATTTTCAGCACAAGGAGAGCCACTAAAGCACTATACAGTAGAAAAACGAACACAACTGCAAATTATAACTATTATATCTTGATTTTATTTACAAGGTACCATATACGTATTAGAATTCAATGAGAGAAAGATGACCTTTCACTATGGTTATCAAGGATGGTTTTAAAGATAAAAATCACTGAGAAGGCTAAGATTTATTTAAATAATGTTTTCTTATTCTTAAGGTCCAGAGTAGAGGGTGTGATTACATTTATTAATGGTCTGGCCTCAGCACTGGGCTCTCTAGTAATGATCACCAGACAGTATTTTGAACCCTTGACAATGATTCTACGTGGCACATTCCCCATTGTGGCATCTCTGTGTGTCTACTTCCTACCAGAGACTTTGAATCTTCCTCTCCCAGACACCACAGAGGATGTTGAAAGAAGGTAAGAAAGAGGACGTTCTTTTGTGTTAAAATTTTTTGAGAAATTAGTTTCCGTAATCATGTGATAAAATGCAAAAGAATAAATTATCATTTTTCAACATGGTTAAAAAATCCCAATAGAATTGATAGGTGTGGTGAATAGGTTTAGTAGTCATTTAAGTATTTGATACAGTCTACATATATTGACATTAGTGTTCTACATGTGGATTTAATTTTGGAAATATTTTTACATGTCACAATATTGAAATTATATTTGTATTAAGAACTTACTACAGAAATAGCAATACCTTTCAATAATAAGGAATTATCATAATGATATCAACTTGCCAATCATATCTACATATTCTATACAACATAATTGCATTAGCTTGCTGGGGTGGCTATAACAATACCACAAACTGGGTAGCTTAAAGAGAAATTCATTATCTCACATTTCTGGAGGCTAGAAGTCCAAGATCAAAGTGTTGTCAGGTTTGGTTCCTTCTGATACCTCTCTCCTTGGTTTATAGATGGCCATCTTTTCCCTGGGCCTTTACGTTGTCTTTCCTGTGTGTGTCTATATCAACCTCCTCTTCTTAGTAGGACACCAATCATAGTGGATTAGGGACCATTCAAATGATCTCATTTTACCTTAATTACCTTTTTAAAGTCCTATCTCCAAAAATAGTCATAGTCTAAGGTATTTGGGGGTTAGAACTTTAACATAAGAATTTCAAGTGGGCACATTCAGACATATAACAAAAATCAAAATCCAAAGAATTTTCATTAAAATTAGCAAAAAGATTCTAAAATCATGATGGAAATATAAAAGTGCAAGAACATTTTAAAAATTACAAAAAAGAACAAGGTCTGTATACAGATTTCTGAGACCATCTATTTTGTATAAGACTGGATCCTTCCCAGTTCATGTTTTTTCTTCTTTTGTTTTCTCAACTGAAAGTGTTTAGGTAACAAAATACAAGAGGAGCTTCAAGGAGGCGGAAGAGTAAGATGCAGAGATCACCTTCCTCCCCACAAATACATCAGAAATACATCTACATGTGGAACAACTCCTACAGAACACCTACTGCAAGCTGGCAGAAGACCTCAGATCTCCCAAAAGGCAAGAAACTCCCCACGTATCTAAGGGTAAAAGAAAAGAGATAAAAGAATAGGGACAGGACCTGCACCAGTGGGAGGCAGCTGTGAAGGAGGAAAGGTTTCCACACACTAGAAGCCCCTTCGCGGGCAGAGACTGCGGGGGGCGGAAGGGGGGAAGCTTCAGAGCCGCGGAGGAGAGTGCAGCCACGGGGCTGGGAGCTGAGGCTTCCGTCGGATCGCAGGGAGAGGACTGGGGTTGGCGGTGTGAACACAGCCTAAAGGGAGCTAGTGTACCACAGCTGGCCGGGAGAGAGTCCGGGAAAAAGTCTGGACCTGCCGAAGAGGCAAGAGACTTTTTCTTGCCTCTTTGTTTCCTGGTACGCAAGGAGAGGGGATTTAAGAGTGCTGCTTAAAGGAGCTCCAGAGATGGGAGCGAGCCGCAACTAAAAGCGCGGACCACAGAGATGGGCATGGGACACTAAGGCTGCTGCTGCTGCCACCAAGAAACCTGTGTGCAAGCACAGGTCACTATCCACACCTCCTGTTCTGGGGAGCCTGTGCAGCCCGCCACTGCCAGGGTCCTGGGATCCAGAGACAACTTCCCCAGGAGAATGGACGGCGTGCCTCAGGCTGGTGCAACGTCACGCCGGACTCTGCCGCCACAGGTTGGACCCGCACTCTGTACCCCTCCCTCTCCCTGGCCTCACTGAGCCAGAGTCCCTGAAGCAGCTGCTCCTTTAACCCTGTTCTGTCTGGGTGGGGAACAGACGCCCTTAAGGGACCTACACGCAGAGGTGGGGCCAAATCCAAAGCTGAACCCCAGGAGCTGTGCAAACAAAGAAGAGAAAGGGAAATCTCTCCCAGCAGCTGCGGATTTAATCTCCACAGTCAACTTGATGTACCCTGCATCTGTGGAATACCTGAATAAACAGTGAATCATCCCAAATTGAGGAGGTGGACTTCAGGAGCAGCGATATATTTTTTCTCTTTTTGTGAGTGTGTATGTGTATGCTTCTGTGTGTGATTTTGTATAGCTTTGCATTTACCATTTGTCCTAGGGTTCTTTTTTTAATTACTTTAAACAACTATTTTACTTTATATTATTTTCTCTTCCTCTTTCTTTTTTTTCTCCCTTTTATTCTGAGCCGTGTGGATGACAGGCTCTTGGTGCTCCAGCCAGGCATCAGGGCTGTGCCTCTGAGGTGGGAGAGACAAGTTCAGGACACTGGTCCACAGGAGACCTCCCAGCTCCACATAATATCAAATGGCGAAAATCTCCCAGAGACCTCCATCTCAACACCAAGACCCAGCTCAACTCAACGACCAGCAAGCTACTGTGCTGGACACCCTACGCCAAACAACTAGCAAGACAGGAACACAACCCCATCCATTAGCAGAAAGACTGCCTAAAATCATAATAAGGCCACAGACACCCCAAAACACACCACCAGATGTGGACCTGCCCACCAGAAAGACAAGATCCAGTCTAATCCACCAGAACACAGGCACTAGTCCCCTCCACCAGGAAGCCTACACAACCCACTGAACCAACCTTAGCCACTGGGGGCAGACGCCAAAAACAACAGAAACTATGAAATTGCAGCCTGTGAAAAGGAGACCCTAAACACAGTAAGTTAAGCCAAATGAGAAGACAGAAGAACACAAAGCAGATGAAGGAGCAAGGTAAAAACACACCAGACATAAGAAATGAAGAGGAAATAGGCAGTCTACCTGAAAAAGAATTCAGAATAATAATAGTAAAGATAATACAAAATCTTGGATATAGAATAGAGAAAATACAAGAAATGTTTAACAAGGACCTAGAAGAACTAAAGAGCAAACAAACAGTGATGAACAACAAAATAAGTAAAATTAAAAATTCTCTAGAAGGGATCACTAGCAGAATAACTGAGGCAGAAGAACGGATAAGTGACCTGGAAGATAAAATACTGGAAATAACTACTGCAGAGCAGAATAAAGAAAAAAGAATGAAAAGAACTGAGGACAGTCTCAGAGACCTCTGGGACAACATTAAACGCACCAACATTCGAATTATAGGGGTTCCAGAAGAAGAAGAGAAAAAGAAAGGGACTGAGAAAATATTTGAGGAGATTATAGTTGAAAACTTCCCTAATATGGGAAAGGAAATGGTTAATCAAGTCCAAGAAGCACAGAGAGTCCCATACAGGATAAATCAAAAGAGAAACAGGCCAAAGCACATATTAATCAAACTGTCAAAAATTAAATACAAAGAAAAAATATTAAAAGCAGCAAGGGAAAAACAACAAATAACACACAAGGGAATCCCCATAAGGTTAACAGCTGAACTTTCAGCAGAAATGCTGCAAGCCAGAAGGGAGTGGCAGGACATATTTAAAGTGATGAAGGAGAAAAACCAAGATTACTCTACCCAGCAAGGATCTCATTCAGATTTGATGGAGAAATTAAAACCTTTACAGACAAGCAAAAGCTAAGAGAATTCAGCACCACCAAAGCAGCTTTACAACAAATGCTAAAGGAACTTCTCTAGGCAGGAAGCACAACAGAAGGAAAAGACCTATAATGACAAACCGCAAACAATTAAGAAAATGGTAATAGGAACATACATATCGATAATTACCTTAAATGTAAATGGATTAAATGGTCCCACCAAAAGACATAGACTGGCTGAATGGATACAAAAACAAGACCCATATATATGCTGTCTATAAGAGACCCACTTCAGACCTAGGGACACATACAGACTGAAAGTGAGGGGAAGGAAAAGGATATTCCATGCAAATGGAAATCAGAAGAAAGCTGGAGTAGCAATTCTCATATCAGACAAAATAGACTTTAAAATAAAGACTATTACAAGAGACAAAGAAGGACACTACATAATGATCAAGGGATCGATTCAAGAAGAAGATATAACAATTGTAAATACTTATGCATCCAACATAGGAGCACTTCAATACATAAGGCAAATACTAACAGCCATAAAAGGGGAAATGGACAGGAACACAATCATAGTAGGTGACTTTAACACCCTACTTTCACCAATGGACAGATCATCCAAAATGCAAATAAATAAGGAAACACAAGCTGTAAATGATACATTAAACAAGATGGACGTAATTGGTATTTATAGCACATTCCATCCAAAAACAACAGAATACACATTCTTCTCAAGTGTTCATGGAACATTCTCCAGGATAGATCATATCTTGGGTCACAAATCAAGCCTTGGTAAATTTAAGAAAATTGAAATTGTATCAGGTATCTTTTCTGACCACAATGCTATGAGACTAGATATCAATTACAGGAAAAAATCTGAAAAAATACAAGCACATGGAGGATAAACAATACACTCCTTAATAACCAAGAGATCACTGAAGAAATCAAAGAGGAAATAAAAAAATACCTAGAAACGAATGACAATGAAAACACGATGACCCAAAACATATGGGATGCAGCAAAAGCAGTCTTAAGAGGGAAGTTTATAGCAATACGATCCTACCTTAAGAAACAAGAAACATCTCAAACAACCTAACCTTACACATAAAGCAATTGGAGAAAGAAGAACAAAAAACCCCAAAGTGAGCAGAAGGAAAGAAATCATAAAGATCAGAAATAAATACAAAAGAAATGAAAGAAATGATAGCAAAGATCAGTAAAACTTAATGCTGGTTCTTTGAGAAGATAAACAAAATTGATAAACCATTAGCCAGACTCATCAAGAAAAAAAGGGAAAAGGCTCAAATCAATAGAATTAGACATGAAAAAGGAGAAGTGACAACTGACACTGCAGAAATACAAAGGATCATGAGAGACTACTACAAGCAACTCTATGCCAATAAAATGGACAACCTAGAAGAAATGGACAAATTCTTAGAAATACACAATCTTCTGAGACTGAACCAGGAAGAAATAGAAAATATGAACAGACCAATCACAAGCACTGAAATTGAAACTGTGATTAAAAATCTTCCAACAAAAAAAAGCCCAGGACCAGATGGCTTCACAGGCAAATTCTGTCAAACATTTAGAGAAGAGCTAACACCTATCCTTCTCAAACTCTTCCAAAATATAGCAGAGGGAGGAACACTCCCAAACTCATTCTATGAGGCCACCATCACCCTGATACCAAAACCAGACAAGGATGTCACAAAGAAAGAAAACTATAGGCCAATATCACTGATGAACATAGATGCAAAAATCATCAACAAAATACTAGCAAACAGAATCCAACAGCATATTAAAAGGATCATACACCATGATCAACTGGGGTTTATCCCAGGAATGCAAGGATTCTTCAATACGTGGAAATAAATCAATGTGATACACCATGTTAACAAACTGAAGGATAAAAACCATATGATCATCTCAATAGATGCAGAGAAAGCTACAACAAAATTCAACACCCATTTATGATAAAAACCCTGCAGAAAGTAGGCATAGAGGGAACTTTCCTCAACAGAGTAAAGCCCATATATGACAAACCCACAGCCAACATTGTCCTCAATGGTGAAAAACTGAAACCATTTCCACTAAGATCAGCAACAAGACAAGGTTGCCCACTCTCACCACTATTATTCAACATAGTTTTGGAAGTTTGAGCCAGAACAATGAGAGAAGAAAAAGATATAAAAGATTTCCAAATCGGAAAAGGAGTAAAGCTGTCACTGTTTGCAGATGACTTGATACTGTACACAGAGAATCCTAAAGATGCTACCAGAAAACTACTAGAAGTAATCAATGAATTTGGTAAAGTAGCACGATGCAAAATTAAAGCACAGAAATCTCTTGCATTCCTACGCACTAATGATGAAAAATCTGAAAGTGAAATTAAGAAAACACTCCCATTCACCATTGCAACAAAAAGAATAAAATATCTAGGAATAAACCTACCTAAGGAGACAAAAGACCTGTATGTAGAAAATTATAAGACACTGATGAAAGAAATTAAGATGGAGGGATATGCCATGTTTTCGGATTGTAAGAATCAAAATTGTGAAAATGACTCTACTACCCAAAGAAATCTACAGATTCAATGCAATCCCTATCAAACTACCACTGGCATTTTTCAAAGAACTAGAACAAAAAACTTCACAATTTGTATGGAAATGCAAAAGACCCCCAATAGCTAAAGCAATCTTGAGAAAGAAAAACGGAACTGGAGGAATCGGGCTCCCTGATTTCAGACTATACCACAAAGCTACAGTAATCAAGTCAGTATGGTACTGGCACAAAAACAGAAATATAGATCAATGGAACAGGATAGAAAGCCCAGAGATAAACCCACGCACATATGGTCACCTTACCTTTGACGAAGGAGGCAAGAATATACAGTGGAGAAAAGACAGCCTCTTCAATAAGTGGTGCTGGGAAAACTGGACAGCTACATGTAAAAGTATGAATTTAGAACACTCCCTGACACCATACACAAAAATAAACTCAAAATGGATTAAAAACCTAAATGTAAGGCCAGACACTATCAAACTCTTAGAGGAAAACATAGGCAAAACCCTGTATGACATAAATCACAGCAAGATCCTTTTTGACCCACCTCCTAGAGAAATGGAAATAAAAACAAAAATAAACAAATAGGACCTAATGAAAGTTAAAAGCTTTTCCACAGCAAAGGAAACCATAAAACAAGACCAAAAGACAACCCTCAGAATGGAGAAAGTATTTGCAAATGAAGCAACTGACAAGGGATTAATCTCCAAAATTTATAAGCAGCTCATGCAGCTCAGTATCAAGAAAATAAACACCCCAGTCCAAAACTGGGTGGAAGACCGAAATAGATATTTCTCCAATGAAGATATACACATTGCCAACAAACACATGAAAGGATGCTCAACATCACTAATCATTAGAGAAATGCAAATCAAAAGTATAATGAGGTATCACCTCACACGAGTCAGCATGGCCATCATCCAAGAATCTACAAACAATAAATGCTGGAGAGGGTGTGGAGAAAAGAGAACCCTCTTGCACTGTTGGTGGGAATGTAAATTGATACAGCCACTATGGAGAACAGTATGGAGTTCCTTAAAAAACTGAAAATAGAACCACCATTTGACCCAGCATTCCCACTACTGTGTATATACCCTGAGAGAACCATAATTCAAAAAGAGTCATGTACCACCATGTTCATTGCAGCTCTATTTACAATAGCCAGGATACGGAAGCAACCAAAGTGTCCATCGACTGATGAATGGATAAAGAAGATGTGGCACATATATACAATGGAATATTACTCAGCCATAAAAAGAAACGAAATGGAGTTATTTGTAGTGAGGTGGATGGACCTAGAGTCTGTCATAGAGTGAATAAGTCAGAAAGAGAAAAACAAATACCGTATGCTAACACATATATATGGAATCTAAGAAAAACTAAAAAATAAAAAAAAGGTGTGAAGAACCTAGGGGGGCAAGACAGGAATAAAGACACACACCTACTAGAGCACGGACTTGAAGATATGGGGAGGGTGAAGAGTAAGCTGTGACAAAGTGAGAGAGTGGCATGGACATATATACACTACCAAACATAAAATAGATATTTCAAACATCTATCGTTTGTCTAACTCTGTTTAGAGACAGGGTCCACGTCCTCAAGAGCCTAATATGGGAAGATCAAATGATGACCCATAAAATTTTTAGAGAGCAAGTTAAGTTTTAAATCATAAGAAAAGTTCCACATTTTCTTGAGATTTTAATAAACTTAAATACTAGGGGAAGGTATCAAGTAGAAGGTAGGACTCAGGATAAATGTTAAAGAAGCTATAAATATGGGAAAAATGTAGTTCATATTTGAATAGGAAGTATAATGGTTTAAAAATGAAGCAGCATGAATGATGAAGGAATCTTTGGAGAAATTATGAGGGAACTGGCATAAATGGAGGATCAGGTGTTGTGTTGGGGAGTAGTAAGAAATGTAGTGAATAGACCTTATAGAGAAAGTCAAGTTATAGAAAATCTAATCTTAAATATAGGACTTATACTTAATCTGGTAGGAAAAAATAAATCCCTATGAATTCTTAAATAGAAAGGTGTTTTGGGAAAATCAGACTAGCAAACATTAACTATGAATTTGAACATGACTAACATCAAGGATTTCAGCTGGTAGAATGCTATAGAGACAAAAGCTTGAGCTAAAGGCAAGGTAAATTTGAGGAAGTGATGGATATGGAGTAACCCTTAATGAAAAGACAAATAATAGAGACAGTTCGGAGAGAAAAATGATATGAATTTTTGAAGGACAAGGAGAGAAAAAAGAGACACCAATGCTTTTATACTGGAATAATGGAAGAAAAATAATAACAGTCACCAAAATAAAGGTTTAAAAAAGAAACCTGTTTTAGCAGAAAAGAGACAGAGAAACCAGGGAAAAGTTGAGTTCAGTTTTTGATCTGTTTCACTCAATCTGATATTTGCACAGTCAAGCAGAGGCAATATGTCCCAAAAGTAGGTGGAAACATGAAATCAGAGATAAACATTGAAACAAATAGAATGGACTAACTCACTAAAGGTGTGATTGCAGAGAGGAATCAGGTGAAGGTCAATGAGTACATCTTTGGGGAACCTGCACATAAGAAAGTCTAACAAGTAACAAGAATAAAAACAGCATTTAGGATAAATTCCTAGAAGCATACAACTTACCAAAATTGAATCATGATGATATAGAAAGTCTAAACAGACCTATAACTAGTAAAGAGACTGAATCAGTAATCAAAAACCTCCCTACACTCAAAAGCCCAGAACCAGATGTCTTCACTGGCAAATTCTATCAAACATTCAAAGAAGTAATGCCAATCCTTCTCAAAGTCTTACAAAAAGTTGAAGAGGAGGGAATACTTACAAAATCATTTTATGACTCAGTATTGCCATGATAGCAAAGCCAGACAAAGATACCACAAGAAAAGAAAACTACAGGCCGATATTTCTGATGAACATAGACGTAAAAATCCTCACCAAAATACTAGCAAATCAAATTCAACAGCACACTAAAATAAACATACACCATGGACAATTACAGTTTATCCCTGAGATACAAGGACAGTTCAACATACAGAAATCAATTAATGTGATACACCAATTCATAGAATGAAGAATAAAAAGTACAGGATCATTTCAATAGATGCAGAAAAAGAATTCATTAAAATTCAATACCTTTTCATGATAAAGCAATCTAGGAATAGAAAGAAATTACTTCTGTATAATAAAAGCCAATTATGAAAATTCTGCAGCTAACTTCATTCTCAATAGTGAAAAGCTGAAAGCCTTTCCACTAAGATCAGAAACAAAGAAAGGATGTCCACTTTCACCACCTCTATTCAACATAGTTTTGGAAGTCCTAGCCAGAACAATCAGGCAAGAAAAATAAATGAGAGGCATCCAAATAGGAAAGGAAGAAACAAAACTGTCTTTGTCTGCAAATGATAAGATCTTATATATAGAAAACTCTGGAGACTGGGGAAAAAAAAACATAAAATTCAGTATAGCTGCAGGATACAAAATCAATATAGGAAAAACCATTGCACTTCTAGGCACTAATAACAAACTATTTGAAAAGGAAATTAGGAACACCATTTCATTTACAATAGCATCAAAAAGAATATAATAATACACAGGCATGATCTTAAGGAGGTGAAAGGCCTGTACCCTGAAAACTATAAAACATTGATGAAAGAAATTAAAATAGACACAAATAAATGGAAACCCATCCCATACTCATGGATTAGAAGAATTAATCTTGTTAAAATATCCATACTACCCAAAGAGATCTACAGATTCAATGCAATCCCTATCAAAATTCCAATGGTATCCAATAGATAGAAAATCAATCCTAAAATTCATATGGAACCACAAAAGAGACTAAATAGTGAAAGCAATCTTGACAAAGGAAGCAAAGCTGTAGTATTCACATTTCTTGATTTCAAAATATGTTATAAATTTACCATAATCATAACAGTATGCTATTGGCATAAAGATAGACATAGACCAATGTTAACAGAGTATACAGAAATAAACCCATGCATATATTGTCAGCTGGTTTTCAACAAGGGTGCCAAGAATACTCATGGGGAAAAAATAGCCTCTTCAACAAAGGGTTCTTGGAAAACTGGATATTTACATGCAAAAGAGTGAAATTGGATCATTACATCAGACACAAAATTCAACTGAAAATGAATTGAAGATTTAAACATAAGACATGAAGCTATAAAACTCCCAGAAGAAAACACAGAGGAAAAGCTTCATGACATTGGTCTTGGCAATGGTTTCATGGTTTTGACACCAAAACAACAGGCAACAACAGCAAACGTCGACAAGCAGGACTACATCAAACTAAAAACCTCTGTACAGCGAAGGAAACAATCAACAGAGTGAAAAGGCAACCGATAGTATGGGAGAAAATATTTGCAAGGAGGTTAATTTCCAAAATATATAAGAAACTCCTGCAACCTAACAGAAACAAAACTAATAACCTGATTAAAAATGTCCTAAAGACCTGAATAGACATTTCTCCAAAAAGGACACACAGATGGCCAACAGGTGTATGAAAAGATGCTCAACCTCACTATACATCAGGGGAATGCAAATCAAAACCACAACGAGATGTCACCTCACACTTATTACTTTTTTTTAAAAAACGTGTTGACAAGGATGTGGAAAAAGCAGAATATTGGTACATCACTGGTGGGAATGCAAGGTGTGCAGCTCCTATGGAATACAGTGTGAAAGTTCCTCAAAAAATTAAAAATAGAACTACCATAAGCTCCAGCAATTTCATTTCTGGTTATTTATCCAAAAGACTGAAATCAGGATCTCAAAGAAATATTATCACTTCCATGTTCAATTCATCATTTCTTAGTCCATTCAGGCCGCTATAATAAAATACCACAGACTGGGTAGCCTGTGAACAGAAATTTATTGCTCATAGTTCTGGAGGCTAGGAAATTAAAGATCAAGGCATGAGCAAGGTTGCATTTTGGTGAGAACCCTCTTCTTGGTTCATAGCCAGTGCCTCCTCATTGTGTCTCCACATAGCAGAAGGGTATACATATTTCTGTGGAGCCTCTTTTACAAGAGCACTAATCCTACTTATGAAGGTTCATGATCTAAGCACCTCCCAAATATCTCACCTCTTAATAATATCTTTGAAGGTATGGATTTCAACATATGAATTTTAGAGGGACTCAAATATTCAGATCACATCCCAGTGCCATTCACAATAGCCAATATGTGGAAAGGAAAGCACAGCAAAGGAAACCATAAACGAAAAGACAACCCGTGGAATGGGAGAAAATATTCATATATGAGAATGAAGCGACCAACAAGATATACAAGATATACCAAGATATATATACTTGGTATATACAAGATATACCAAGACCAAGATATACAAACAGCTCATGTAGCTCAATATCAAAAAAACAAACAAAAAAAACAAAACAACCCATGGAATCAAAAAAATGGGAGGAAGATCTAAATAGAAATTTCTCCAAAGAAGACATACAGATGGCCAAGAGGTACATGAAAAGATGCTCAACATTGCTAATTATCAGAGAATGCAAATCAAAACTACAATGAGGTATCACCTCACACAGGTCAGACTGGCCATCATCAAAAAACTCTACAAACAATAAACGTTGGAGAGGGTGTGGAGTAAAGGGAACCATCCTACACTGTTGGTGGAAATGTAAATTAGTACAACCGTTATGGAGAACAGTATGAAGCTTCCTTTAAAAACTAAATACAGAACTACCATATGATCCAACAATCCCTCTCCTGGGCATATATCCAGAGAAAACCATAATTTGAAAAGATACATGCACCCCAATGTTTATTGCAGCACTATTAACAATAGCCAGGACATGGAAGCAACCTAAATGTCCATCAACAGAGGAATGGATAAAGAAGATTTGGTACATATATACAATGGAATATTACTCAGCCATAAAAAAGAACAAAATAATGCTATTTGCAGCAACATGGATGGACCTAGAGATTGTCATACTGAGTGAAGTAAATCAGACAAAGACAAATTTATCATATGATATCACTTATATGTAGAATCTAAAAAAATTGGCACAAATGAATGTATTTACAAAACGAAATAGAGTCACAGATGTAAAAAACAAACTTATGGTTACCATGGGGGCAAAGGGGGAGGGATAAATTGGGAGACTGGAATTGACATATACACACTACTATATATAAAATTAGATAACTAATAAGGACCTACTGTATAGCACAGAGAACTCTACTCAATACTCTGCAGTGACCTATATGGGAAAAGAATCTAAAAAAGAGTGGATATATACATGTGTATAACTGATTCACTGTACAGCAGAAACTAACACAACATTGTAAATCAAATATACTCCAATAAAAATTTTTTTAAACACTGTTGAGATTTTTCTTGCCTCTAGGCTTTTACACGGATCTTCCCTATGGTTGGACCACTCTTTTCCATTCCTCTTTGCATTACTATCATAGATGGTACTTTTCCTATTGGAGCACTTTTACTGTAGCCTCCACTAGGCTGTAAGCATTTTGCACCAAGCACCACAGCTAGTTTTTTCCAGTATACCCTGAGTGTTTAAGCACATAGTAGCCATCAACAACTAATTTGAATCAGTAAGTAAGTGAGTGAAAGTTTTTGTTTGAGCAGCTAGAAGGGCCATCACTAGTAATGAATAGCAAAGAAAGAAAATGTTTATATCAAAAGATCTCTTTTGAATATTACAATTTTTAAATTCCATTAAATTTAATGGAAAAGTTACAGATTGTAATTTAGGAAATAGGGTAGGAATATGTTAAAATTGGGAGTCAGCAGCCTACAGGTGGTAAGTGGAAGAGATTGCCTAATAAGACAATATAGAGTAAAATTGAAACCTTGAGAATACTTAAGGCAATCCAAATTATTTTATTGCGTTGGGGGTAATGTGGCCATTTCATTTATTCAGGACAAATGATATCCTATAGGAAGATTGTTGGATCTCTCATCACCCCACCTAGCCTCAAATCTTGCTCCTATTTTCCTGTCAAAGGCCTTAAGATAAAAATATTAAAAGTTAAGTCCTCCAGCCTATAAGAATTTTTCCCTAAACTCCAAATGTTTCTAAAGCATGTGTTAACTGACTTGATGGGGAGGAATTCTTTCACAATGTGTATATATATGTCAAATCATCATGT
This sequence comes from Orcinus orca, assembly GCF_937001465.1. Classification (NCBI taxonomy): domain Eukaryota; kingdom Metazoa; phylum Chordata; class Mammalia; order Artiodactyla; family Delphinidae; genus Orcinus; species Orcinus orca. The sequence goes on from NC_064575.1 coordinate 70,801,865, forward strand.
TGTACACTTTAAATATCTTACAATTTTATTTGTCATTAAATGTTTCCAAAGGAAGGCTCCATCAGCCATTAACACACAGCACAAGTGGGCACACAAAATTATTATCTTTGTGTCTGAAGGAAGCCAGGCTTTGTGTGTTTCTATCACCAATAAATTGGGAGTCCACCTAGCTAGTACTGAAACAATCAAAATTTGCATATGTAAGATTCAACCTGGAGCATTAGTAATTGCACAATCCCTTGACTGCTAACTTTACCTTTGGCTCTTAATTTTCACAAACTAACATTTGTATTACCCAGTCTTTTATCCCCATTTGCTGCCTTGATTGGTCCACTTCCCTTGTTCTGAACTATAACTTCACCTTTCTGATCACGTTCATGACTTCTTTCATCAATCTGCTCTCGCACACCCACTAATCTAACCTCTCTGTTTTGACTATGAAACAACAACTCCTTCTCCTCCTGCTCTTCCTCCAACTTCACTCTAGACAGTTCTTTCTAGCCTAGTCTGGCCCTCCCAGCCTCTGAGCCTTTGTTGTCTCAGTACTTGGACCATTAGTAATGGAACACAATGTATCAGGACAAAGGGAAATGGATTGCACTGCAGGATGATGTGTACACAGAACGGGAGGAGGATGAGGAGATGACTGTACTCAGAAAGCAACTTCAGGGATAGGAGTTCTTATGTGTAAGAAGAAACATTCAAGAGAAGCAGAAGGATTCTGAAGAAGCAATCTGAATATTGCAACTTTGTTCCACAGGTTCTATAGTAAAAAGTGGTTTCAGAAATCATTGAGGAAGAGTGGAAAAGCTGAGCCATTGCATGATTCTCACCTTTTCTTCATTCCCTTCACTTCATGTTCTTTCCTCGTTCTGTATTCTGAGCTTCTCTGGTAAGCTTGCTTAATATCCAGCTTGATCATTCCCACCTGATCATATTCTGCAAAGCTGCACTTGAAGCCTCACCTGAAACCACATATTTTATAGAATTGGGATGAACTCTAAAGATAGCCTGGATTTTCAATTTATTCTACATGGGGCCCAAGAAGATCCATTGGGACGTATCAGAGAATGGTTCCTGATGTAAAAGCAATGACACGGAGGTAAAATTTTGAACGCATACTACCATTTTGAGCAAATCAGCTCCACTTTAACCTACTTTATTAATTTTCCCTTAAGATTTTACTTTAAGAGAGCACAGCATAGCCTAAAAGATAATTTTGAAAATCAGTGACTATCGCTCTTCTTCAATTTATAAATGGCATAGCAGAAAAAAGATGTATTTTTTCCCAATATCACACAGCTAATTATAATTAGTGCCAAATTCTAACTCTAACTCCCTGGTATGCGACGTTCCCATGATCCCTCACTACCAGCTCCATCAACACAGCTCAAGATTTTCCAGTGTAGGTAGCTACTGAGTGGTGCAAGGCAATAATGGCAGGATACCTAAACTGAGACTTTGGACATACATGGTATCCAGACAATTAACAAGAAAGATTTGAAATCCATGATCAGGAACCAAATTGAAGAACAAGGAAGTTCCCACGAGCAGCAGAAAAGATCAGAGACTAAGCTTAAGAATTTCTGTCTAAACAAGCAGAACTAAGGAAATATCAAACTAAGGTATAAGAAGAAAAAAGAAAGTGATTCAAGACACAAGGCCAAGATTCATTTCAAGAGAGCCATTTTATGATATGATAAAAGGGATAGAATACAAAATCCAATAAAGAACATGGAATTAGTAACCAAAACCCAACCACACACAAAAAAGTGGGAAGCAGGACGGAATGGAAATCTATAAAAATAAACTGTTCACTACCAGCAACACCTCAAGGTTCCATCTGTGAGACCAGGATCAAGATGAACTCTGCTCTGATCTTATTTGGAAATCCAAAGCAGTAGAGCTTACTCCTTTGTTACCAGGAAGCCAGAGAGAGACAGGATTCACCCTTGGACTGCTAGGTGGTCTTAAGGTAGGGATCTGGCCTGTGCTGGGCTTGATAATTAGTCACAATAGCAAAGAACGCCATGTTTCCAACAAGAGCAGAGACAATCCCTGGAGAATAATAAGTGCCCTCATTAAATCAAAACATAATAGTTTTGATTTCCACATCTTGGCTCCAATCAATTATTTTCTTACACTGAGACCGGCCAACTCTCTCTCAAAATCAATTTTGAAAGGCCGAGAAGCTGATAATACTATCTAAAATATTCATAGCTCAGGGCTACTTCAGGAAATGCCAGCCTACCTACTCTCAGCGAAGGACAGTGAATAGCAGAGAATGTATGCCCACTATGGACAAGAAACATAATTTACCCAGAGCTGAATATTATTCTGCAACAATTTGGCAAAGTCATTTTCTTAAGGTGAATTAATTTCCTCAATTTTGCTTGGCTTTTATTGCCTTCTCAAAATTCAGACACATAATATCAAACAGATGGCTTGAACCAATGAATAAATAAGTCATAAAAGAGTTTTGTATACTTCATTGTTCTGGTTTATGGCTAAACACAGCAATCAGGCTCTGTTGAAACCTGGATAAAATTGCTAGTTTCATTTTGTTTGAGTTCCAGATGATCTGGAAGAAATAAAACTTCTCCAGGAGCAAGTGTTCTTGGAATCCCTTCTTCATGTAATTTGCCCAAGAAATCAATTCAACCTTTCTGAGGTTTTCCAAGCTATAGCTTCAAAAACAAAAACAAACAAACAAACAAAAAAAACTAAGAGAATAATAGCTTTATCACTGTTCATCCACAGCAAACGTGCTAACTAGTTAGTTACACAGATACCGTGAATGTTCAGTGGAGATAATTCAAATGAGAGAGTAGGGGGTAAAGGTATAAAAATGGTGGAGAGATTGTGGGGACACTACAAATGCAGAGCTCAAATCAATAAAAATATGCGTTGAGCACCTACCAATACAAGTACAGTCCTCCCAGACGGCAATAGGTCACATTCAAGTAACCTTAGACAAGGGATTTTATTTTCTTATCTCTCCACTCTGAGAACTAGATTTTACATTAGAATTGCCAACATAGTCTTTTCTTACATCTAACCAAATAGGATCTCTACTGAGATTTTATGAGAATGACAGAAGATTGAGACACAGACCCATACTATATATTAAGCTATATGAAACAGACCAATTAGATAATATAATGAATTATAAGATATTAGAGAAACGTGGTGGTGATGGTAACCAAGACAGTTAATGTTCCATCTAAAAGGACACATGTCATTTACCTCCAGCCAACGTTGTCATGCATGTTTTGCCAGAACTTCTGATTTTTCAAGAGAAACCAGAAATCTTGTTTTCCAGGTTCAATTAAGTTAAGATAAAACCTGATTGACTACCTCTTACTTTTAACTTAAGCTACCCAATGGCTATTGGAAACCTATGATGAGTGAGCTCTGAGAAGAACTATGTGCCAAGGAGTATCCAGATCAGAGGAAACCTGAACAGTTACTTGGTTTGATCGGTCTCTTAACAGAGCAACCCAATTGCAGTGCAGTAGCCCTAACAGTCTGGTTGTTCAACCACTGCTTATATGCCACCAAGGAAATCTACTGTTGAATGTATGAAATGCTTAGGTTTATATTCAAGATTTTGCCTTTGAAGCAACATGGACCACTATTATGGCCTCTATTCTATTCAAACCTAACAAGCTGAAACCAGAAAATTGATGGATTCAGTATTTGTGTGCTCCCTGGAAAGATTTTGGGTGCTACCTTGCTGCCTGAAAAATGGTCACTAAAAGAAGTTTCCATCAAAAACTACATAGTAAGTATACTACAGTTTTTATGGTCCATTATATATGTTATGTATACTATAGTAAATATCAAAAGTTACTTAGCTATGTTACAAATGAACTTATTTACAAAACAGAAACAGACTCACAGACATAGAAAACAAACTTATGGTTACCAAAGGGCAAAGTGGCGAGAGGAATAAATTAGGAGTTTGAGGTGAGCAGATACACACTACCATATATAAAATAGACAAACAATAAGATCCTACTGTGTAGCACAGAGAACTATATTCAATATCTTGTAATAACCTATACTGAAAAATATATGTATAACTGAATCACTTTGCTGTACACCAGAAACTAACACAATATTGTAAATCAAATACACTTCAATAAAAAAAATTAATTACAAATAGTTATTTAATGCAATGTAATAGCTTAGATTGTATCCTGAACAACAACAAAAAAAGATACATCACTGGAAAGACAATAAAATTCAAATAAAATCTGTACTTTAGGGGCTTCCCTGGTGGCGCAGCGGTTGAGAATCTGCCTGCTAATGCAGGGAACATGGCTTCGAGCCCTGGTTTGGGAGGATCCCACATGCCGCGGAGCAACTAGGCCCGTGAGCCACAACTACTGAGCCTGCGCGTCTGGAGCCTGTGCTCCGCAACAAGAGAGGCCGCGATAGTGAGAGGCCCGCGCACCGCGATGAAGAGTGGCCCCCGCTTGCCACAACTGGAGAAAGCCCTCGCACAGAAACGAAGACCCAACACAGCAAAAATAAATAAATTAATTAATAAACTCCTAACCCCAACATCTTAAAAAAAACAAATCTGTACTTTAGTTAATAGTTTGTACCAATGTTAACTTTGTATTTGGGATAAATATATCATGGTTATGTAAGTAGTTAATATTAGGGGAAGATAGATGAGGAGTACATGAGATCTTTGTAATATATTGCAACTTTCCTGAAATCTCAAATTATTCCACAATAAAAAATAAAATATATTTTTTATATAATTTTTAGTTGCAAATGGCACTCATTAAGGGAAAGGTAAATAAAAACAAAACTAGGTTGGCCTGGAAGCAACAGAAGAGTCTGCCCCAACAAGACAACTAGAGCTATTAACTGCCAACCAAATATTGGCAGCTACAAACCAATCAGCTTGGTAAATTTAAAAGGCCACAGTACAAATTTAAAGCTTTATCAGTCACCAACTGAAAGATCTGTTAGGTTATTTACTTACTTTCTATTATTAGTTCAACCATTGATGGTATATAACGCCTACTATTTGTCAGGAACCATTCTAGTTCCTGGGAGATTCTGGGATGACCTAAATAGACATGGTTCCTGCTCTTATGGAGCTTATAGCACCAACAGGGAACACAAACCTTGAACTAATAAGCATACAACTCAATTTCTGTGAAAACCAACCCTAAAATCAACAGGATAGTCCACGCTCCAAAATAGTAGGTGCACATACAAAATCTGAAAGAAAACTTAAAATAGAATATTTATGTCTTAATCATACTTTTCACACTGATGTACCGTCCACAAGATGAGTAGGAAATCTTGAAGTGGATCATCCACTCTATTCCATGAGCTTTCCTTAGCTCAATTTCTTTGACTACTGTGTAGTGTCAATTCTTCAGAATAGTCGTGCAACCCCATTCTCATGGTAGTTAGGGAACCTTTCCTCTTGGACTTTGTTATACGTTTCTCATCTAGAAGGAAGGAAAGGAGGGAGGAAAAAGAAAAATGATAATATCTTCCTTATCCCATATCCAAAGCTATCTTTCTAAGTTTTGTTTTGTTTTGGTATGTCATTCTTTTTGTATTATATTTTTTAACATTTTTTGGAGTATAATTACTTTACAATGGTGTGTTAGTTTCTGCTTTATAACAAAGTGAATCAGCTATACATATACATATACCCCATATCGCCTCCCACTTGCGTCTCCCTCCCACCCTCCCTATCCCACCCCTCTAGGTGGTCACAAAGCACTGAGCTGATCCCCCTGTGCCATGTGGCTGCTTCCCACTAGCTATCTATTTTACAGTTGGTAGAGTATATATGTCCATGCCACTCTCTCACTTTGTCCCAGCTTACCCTTCCCCCTCGTCGTGTCCTCAAGTCCATTCTCTATGTCTGCATCTTTATTCCTGTGCTGCCCCTAGGTTCTTCAGAACCATTTTCTTTTTTTTTTCAGATTCCATATATATGTGTTAGCACATGGTATTTGTTTTTCTCTTTCTGACTTACTTCACTCTGTATGACAGACTCTAGGTCCATCCACCTCACTACAAATAACTCAATTTCATTTCTTTTTATGTCTGAGTAATATTCCATTGCATATATGTGCCACACCTTCTTTACTGTGCCACATCTTCTTTATCACCCACTTTAAATTGGTTTATCCTTTCTGTATTGTATGTTAAACTTACGAGCTTTTAAAAATGATTTTTGGAAAAACTAGAAGATATCACCTTCTCTATTGCATGTTTCCTAGGTCTGCTATAACAAAATACCACAAACAGTGTAACTTAAAGTCTATTATCTCACAGTTCTGGAAGATAGAAGTCCAAAATCAAGGGTAGGCAGAGCCATCGTCTCTCTGGAGGCTCTGAACTTAAAATTTATTATCTCACAGTTCTGGAAGATAGAAGTCCAAAATCAAGGGTAGGCAGAGCCATCGTCTCTCTGGAGGCTCTGAGGAGAATCCCTCCCCTACCTGCCTGGCTCCTGGTGGTTGCCAGCAAGCTTTGGTGTTCTTGGCTTGTAGCTGCATCACTCCAATTTCTGTCTCCATGTCCACATGGTCATCTTCCCTCTGTGTGTGTCTCTGACTGTGCATTTCTATGCCAAGAACCTCTTTGTCCTTTCTCTCATGTTAGGGGCCACCCTAATCCAATATGATTTTATTTTAACTTGATTACATCTGCAAAGATCCTATTTCCAATAAAGTTCCATTCAGAGTACTGGAAATTAGGACTTGAAGAAAACTTTTGTGGGGACACAATTCAGTTCACAATGTTTGCCTACTCAAATGGGTGCACGAAAACCATCATAGTCTTTCAGGTTTCATTGCTTCCTGTCTAAGCAGAAAATTTTCATTTTGGTATTATTGAACATTCATTTAACCTCACTAAAAGAGAGCTCTTATTTAGAATATTTTGATATAGCATAGTGAAGTTAAAATTGCAGTAGACTTGGAGGCAGAAAAATTGGGGTTTCTATCTCAATTTCCTTCTTACCATTCTAAGGACCATAAAATGTAAACCATATGTCAGCTGAGTGAAATTTGGCCTGAACCCCAATTCACCCTCTGTCAAAGTCCAAAGCCCATCCCATAACATTTATTGATTCCCAGTTGCTTAGTTCCTCAGGTTTCTCTCCAACTCAGCATCCTGGCTTCAAGCATGTTCCTTTAGTGCTGTTCCCAACAATCCGATGGCCGTCAGGGAAAATTGCGAAAGACTCTGAAATGGGCAAAATGGTCACTGAGTGTCCTATAACCCTTCTGGGTTATCTGTGTCTTTCTTGTCTAAGCTATTTTACAACTCTGTAGTTTGTAGGGAAATGATAGTAATACATATAAATGGTTCCTATCCATTGAAACACAAATGCCTTTTGACCAGTGGAGATGCAATTGGTAGCCCTTCTCCACTGGAAGAAGACAGTCTTGCATCTATTCATAAAATAATTTCAGCATTCCTGGATGCTTTTATAAGTGTGCGTCCTTTGACTCTTCCTTTGAACTGCTTGTAATATTTTATTCATTCTCATTAATTGATTATAAAATCTGACAGAAGTTCCATTTTTATGAATCATGATTTTACTTTTTATTAAATTATCATTGAACAAGGCAAAGTTCAATACCTCCACTTCAAAATAAAGTATTTATACCTCAAGATTTTCAAGAATTTGATAAGTTTCCTAAAACCTGGGTAGGAGAAAAGAATCACAGGGAAGGACCTCTGTCTTTCTTTATGCTTCCATATCTCCCTTACTTTCTCTCCTGGCTCCCTTAATTTGAAAATATTCTTCCACAGTCTATACAGGATTTCACCCATATTCATGTCCTGGAGGTTCAGTAACCAGTCCAAAGTGTCTTAAAAAATCACATTCTCAACTAAAATAGGTCTCTCCCTACAAGAACTTGTACTAGTTGATTAATACATATAAATTTTCTTCTTTCCAGTATGGAAGTTGATACAAACTTCCTGAGCCTAATTACTCCATAAGCCAAATAGGGCTTATCTCAAGGAGCTCACAAGATTTAAACATGATAGTATATATAAAGGCACATAGCACGGAGGCAGAGAGAGGAGTTATAATACATCTTAGTTGAACCTGAAACCACTTTGATAAAGTACAATTGAAATACAGAGTTAGTCTAAAGATTACAATTTCTTTGAAGATCTTGGATATTGACCATTCTTTAGTTGCAATTTTCTAGATCAAGAGGAGGTTATGTTCCATATTCATCCTCAACCTCCAGTAGGAACTATTCCCGAAAGGAACTCCTTTCGTCCTGCTCTCTGCCAACCAACGCTGCACAATTCTGTTTGGTCTGAGACAGGCCTTGATGATGACCCTCTGTTGGTTACACTATTATAAAAGAAAAAAACCCCTCTTTCCATGTCTCACTCTGAACCCACGGCTTACTTTTTTGACCCCATTGAACTAAGGAGACTTCCTTGGAGAGTGGGGAGTGACAGGAAGAAGGAGCATCAGGGATTTCATAAGTGAGTGACTTTACAGTAGATTTATATTCTGAATCCAGAATCTAGTTCTGGACAGAAACCTACTCCTTAGGTTGAATCTACACTTCTAAGCTCTACCATTTACTAACCATTCTTCCTGTCAGTCTCTTTGAATCTCAGCATCTTCATATGTAGAAGCGTACCATTATTTTTCATTCACCTTCCACTTGCTGATCTCCCAGTGTCATCCTTAGCTAAACATTTCATATTCCGAGAAGGACCAAAATCTGGAGGTCAAGAGAAGTGGCAGGAGATAGGTTATTGTGTAAGGAGCTTCAAAGAAACGACAAGGGAGGTGAACATTTTCCAAAACCCAGAGGGAAAACTTTCAATTGGTTTGAGGTTTATAACCCTTTAATGCAATTCAGGAGTGTTGTCCATAGAGCTTTTTTCTTCCTGGGATCCACTTTATGATGATGTTTTGACATAGATTAGCACCCAGCAATGACCAATATTTAGCAACCTTTGCACAACCAACTGACTGTAACCAAATATTACCCATTTGGTTATATGTCTATAAAAGAAGAGTGGAAGATTAAATGTTTAGGAAAGTGAATATAAGTATATTATGAGAAACAAAAATTAGTGTTAAAAGCAGGCACTCTATAGCCAAGCTAGCACTTGGAGTTAATCACAGATCTATTGCTTATTAATGTTTGACCATGGAAATATGTATAAATCTCTGAGGCTTAATTTACTTATCTGTAAAATGATGCCATTGATTCCTGTCCATAAGGTTTTTGTAAAAAGTAAATATTTAAATATCACCTCCACAGAAATTTAATTCCCATGCCAACTAGATACTTATTATCTTTCATCCAGCATCCTATTGTTCCCTTCATAGTAACTTGAATTAATTATACATATATATGTATGTACATATGAATATGTTTGATAATTTCTTTGTTTACACTTGATTATTACCTATATCTTCCATTATAATATAAGCTCTATTTGAGAATTTATTTTGATTTTGCTCATCCCTCTATCCTAGAACTACAAACATTGTCAATGCTCTGCAAATCATTGTGTAATTAATAAATTAGTTCATAATGTATAAAAAGCATGTAGTACTATCACCACAGTGCAAGTAAAGTATAATATAAATAGTAATCATTTTGAACTCTCCAACAAAGGGTAAGTTGTTCTGTAAGGAAAAAAATAATAGAAGTTTCAAACAGAAATTAAATAATTATGTTTCAGGGTGGCTATAGTAAAATTTTCTGTCCTAAATTGGATTTTGGACTCATTTAATAAAATTAGGTAGGCTTCTGACCATGAGTTAATAGCTACTGATGAACAAATGCAGAGCCAGCCAAAACTCCGAAAACAAGTTCATACCTGCCAAGAAGAGGGAATAGGAAGACAAAATAACCATCAAGTCATTCTCTGACTTAGCTTCTGATCAGGACACTCAGCTTTTAGATTTAAGGATGGCTTCTCATTACCTCCAGATTGAAAATTCAAGGGTTTCTAGCAAAACTTGGGAGGAAGGTTAAAGGGGTCATCAATGAAATATCCAATAGTCAAAAAAGAGGAAATTCAGATACCCACCTCCTTCTTCCTCCCCTGAGAACAGTTTCCACCCCGACCACAGGCTTAGATCATCTACTTACCAACAGAGAAGAAAGTTTACAAGTAAGTGGAATAATTGCTCAAACCTTGGCAAGAGGGTCCATGCTTCAGATCAGTTTCCTGGTCCTTTGAGATTGCCAGACAATGGGATACATTTATTGTTAACTCTCTTATTTAATTCTCACAACTGTTGAGTAAGGAGGGAAAAAATGGCTCAGATAGGTAGAGATTTAATTGGGGCAATAACATTATGAGGTATCAGGGCCAGAGTTAAAACTCAAGAAAATTCAGTTCTCTTGTTTTTTCACCTAAACAACAGCAACCTCACACAGACACTCTGACCTCTATCCTGCCCCTTGACTAATTAAGTGCAGAGTTCTAACTATTTGTGTGGGGAGTTCTTGTTAAGGGGCTTGAAAGGCTTATAAATGAAGAAAGCTGGAGACGTAGAGGTGCGTTTGCCTTATCCCTTCTCCAAACCATTGTGCCCAGGAGAAGACTGACGGTGTGGGATTTAGAAAGTACCTTTCTTCCCTGAGAGTGAAAAGAGTCACTGTGCTGTTCAGAAGGGACCAAAAGAACCATCAGAGATCTCTGACTTCATGATCTGGCCCATACTTTTGTTTTCTAATTGTAATAATCACTCTTTTTATCAAATAGTACTTGATAACTTAGGTCTTTCAAGATATTTCTTAAAGGAGCCAGGTTACTTCAAAATCAGAGAAAGATATGTAAAACAAGCAAACAAATTTTTGTCTACACAACCTTGGTCCTTTTCATAAATTGATGTGTTTCCATGGTAACTATTCAGCCATTTCATTTCATCTTTAGAGGACAGGCTAGGAGAGCAGAGGGACCAAGTAACAAAGCAGAAGGATTAAGTCTTGACTCCTGGGCTCAAGTCTGTCCAAGTCAACAATGAATTTATTTTACCTCCACGATGCCTTTCTTCCTCACCTGCCACATTCAGTCAATCCTGAAGCCCTGTTGATACCACTTCCTGAATCTGCCCACTTGTCTTTTGTAGTCCCTACCCACTCTTAGACCACCATCATCCCTTCCAGGGATTACCCTGGTAATTTCCTAACTATTCTCCTTGCTTTAAATCTCATTACTCTTTCCTTCCCCATCTATTCTCCACTCAGCAGCCAAAATGCAAGTTTGATCCTGCATTTCTCATCATCCTCTTCCTTAAAATCCTTCAGTAGTTCACATTTATCCCTGACATTAAATGGTGTTTGCAGGGTGGTGGGGGAGGGATGGTGGGGAAATTGTTCAAGTAAGTATCTGTAATAGGAATAAAGAAATTATACAAACGTCAAGTGCTTGCAATTTCCCCAACCCCACACTTCCACCATTAAAATGGAAGAGCCTCTGAGACCCTGTGTCTATCTTGAAAACTACAGATTCTTTTGTGATGTTAGGGGTAAAAATGGGGCTGACAGGCAAAGGGTTTATTCTGGAATGAACAGACAATAACTACCTGGAGTGGGGTGGGGGTGGGGGTAATAAATGAAAAGAGGAAAAAAAAGTGAATGCATGGATTAGATGAAAGTGCTTTGGGAAGTTTGAAAGCAGAGACTAGAAGATTGTAGGACACTACTGTGTTTATAGAAAATGGGGAAACATGAGGTAAAGAATTTTGCTGTGCATTATGAATGCAATTTTCACTACTGGTGTTTTTATAGTTTAAAGTGTGGTGAAGAATTATATTGCATTTCATTTTTTTTAATGTAGAACTGATGTATCTGAATGCCACACCAAGAAACTCCTATCCCACTCATTGGCTATATATCCCATTATAAGACAATTTCATCTGACAGTCCTGATTTTTCCTGAATTTCCCAAAAACTTAAGCAAAAAAAAAAAAAAAAAGGTTTGGATCAACTTCAATAGAACTGGCTGTGGTTATTACTAAAATCCATCAGACTGTCACCTACTCTACATGCTATAATCACTCATTGCACCAGAACTTATTTTTTCAGTCTCATCTCCCAGGGGCACAAAAGACTCTGCCACAAGGTATTCATTTATTTTCTTAGAAGCCTGATAACCACAGTATCTGCTGGAGAGAAATTAGGGCCAAGACTAATGTGGAAAAGCACACTTTTTTAACCTCTTCCATATGAGGGTCATTATCATTCCAAACCATCTCAGTTGTCAGAAGACTTAGAATAAAGATGTGTATACCACATTCATTATAACTTTCCCAGTCTAACAGCATCAATGTCCTGAGAAAAAGAATTTATATTCCTACTACCCATCCACACACAGACCTGTGCACTCATGAACCATATTAACTAGGTGGATAGATGATGATGATATAGATGGATGGATGGAGAGATAATAGAGACAGATGATAGAATATGTACACATAAAGTACAGATTTTCTACTGGGAGCCTGATTTTATGCAATTGTGTCAGTTTTAAGAACTGTATTATTATGTAATAATAATAAATGTTAATGAGAATTAAATGTTATTTAAATTTTATAACATTGTATCTATCTTTATACAAGTAAATACACAAATCAGAAGAAGGTCATTTTCAGACCCCAAGTAGCCAAAGCAATCTTGAGAAAGAAGAAAATGGAGCTGGAGGAATCAGGCTTCCCAACTTCAAACTATACTACAAAGCTACAGTAAGCAAGACTATGGTACTGGCACAAAAATAGAAATATAGATCAATGGTACAGAATAGAAAGCCCAGAGATAAACCCACACACATATGGTCACCTAATTTATGACAAAGGAGGCAAGAACATACAATGGAGAAAAGACAGCCTCTTCAATAAGTGGTGCTGGAAAAACTGGACAGCTACATGTAAAAGAATGAAATTAGAACACTATCTAACATCATACACAAAAATAAACTCCAAATGGATTAAAGACCTAAATGTAAGACCAGACACTATAAAACTCTTAGAGGAAAACATAGGAAAAACTCTCTTTGACATAAACCACTCTTTGACCCACCTCCTAGAGTAAAGAAGATAAAAACAAAAATAAACAAATGGGACCTAATTAAACTTAAAAGCTTTTGCACAACAAAGGAACCATAAACAAGACAAAAAGACAACCCTCAGAATAAGAGAAACTATTTGCAAATGACACAACAAAGGATTAATCTCCAAAGTATACAAACAGCTCATGGAACGCAATATTGAAAAATAAACAACCCAATTAAAAAATGGGTGGAAGACCTAAGTAGACATTTCACCAAAGAAGACATACAGATGGCCAAGAGGCACATGAAGAGATGCTCAACATCACTAATTATTAGAGAAATGCAAATCAAAACTACAATGAGGTATCACCTCACACCAGTCAGAATGGCCATCATCAAAAAATTTAGAAACAATAAATGCTGGAGAGGGTGTGGTGAAAAGGGAACCCTCCTGCACTGTTGGTGGAAATGTAAATTGATACAGCCACTATGGAGAACAGCATGAAGGTTCCTTAAAAAACTAAAAATAGAACTACCATATGACCCAGTAATCCCACTATTGGGCATATACTCTGAGAAAACCATAATTAAAAAAGAGACATGTACCACATGTACCACTATCTACAATAGCCAGGACATGGAAGAAACCTAAGAGTCCATCAACAGATGAATGGATAAAGAAGATGTGGCACATATATACAATGGAATATTACTCAGCCATAAAAGAAATGAAATTGAGTTATTTGTAGGGAGGGAGATGGACCCAGAGTCTGTCATACAGAGTGAAGTAAGTCAGAAAAACAAATACCATATGCTAACACACATATATGGAATCTAAAAAAAAGGATACTGATGAACCTAGCGGCAGGGCAGGAATAAAGGCGCAGACGTAGAGAATTGACTTGAGGACACAGGGTGGGGTGGGGGGGGAGGGAAGGGGAAGCTGGGGTGAAGTGAGAGTAGCATTGACATATATACAGTACTAAATGTAAAATAAGATATCTAGTGGGAAGCAGCAGCATAGCACAGGGAGATTAGCTCGGTGCTTTGCAATGACCTAGAGTGGTGGGATAGGGAGGGTGGGAGGGAGATGCAAGAGGGAAGGGATACGGGGATATATGTATACGTATAGCTGATTCACTTTGTTGTACAGCAGAAACTAATAAAATACTGTAAAGCAATTATACTCCAATACAGATGTATAAAAAAACTATTATATAATAACAATAAATGTTATTTAAATTTTATAACATTGTATCTATCTTTATACAAGTAAATGCACAGATCAGAAGATAGCCATTGTTAGGCCACGTGACCTGGGGTTATATTCAAATCATTATGGCCATAAATAGTATTAAACCTACAGAATTTTAATATGAAGTTGGGGATTTCTCTAGCTCAGGACTGCTCTTCTTGTTCTATTTACCAGCAGAGAGCTAAGTGCTTAGGAACACTATCAATGAGGTCAGAAATGGGCTGACCTCCAATTTGGCTATTACTAGCTCTAACCTCAAGCAATTTAACTCTCCTCTCTAAGCCTCATTAAACTAGTCTATAATAACAGAAATAATAAAATCCACCTCCTAAGGTCTTTGTGAGAATTAAATAATGAAACCCAAGCTAAAGCATTTGCTGAATACCCAGCACAGGGCAAGTTTTTAAATAAATGCTATTATTGTTAAAACAATTACTAATATTCTCAAAGGCCGTGCATGAGGTAAAGGGGCAAAGGAAAGGAGATCTTTAACTCTTGCCAAAGATCTGATATGAAACTTAATAGCTTGAGACAATAACGCCTCTTTGTGAGGAAGAGCACCACTGTGCCCTTTTAGCACTTTTCTTTCCTCTCATTTTTCCATATATCCCAATTCAGGCTTTTTTTTTTTTCTATTCCCACGTTGTTTTCAGGTTTCATCACAAATGTAAATAATTGTAGAATGTAACGCCTCACATCACTTTCGGATTTATCAGTACTGAAGCCTTTGTTGGTTCTTTTCCACAGAAAGTTCTATTTTACCATCATTCATTAATCTTCCTACTCTTTCTCAGTCACTCCCTCGTTCATTACATTTTCTTACATTAAACTCTTCTCATTAGTTCTTGTAATAGAAGAAATTTGTTGGAGGGGAGAAAATGCCTATTTATTCAATGTGAGTAACTTTTAAAAAAATACAGTCTCAATTCAGGAATCTTACACATACGCTGCTTAGAATAAATGTTTGTTAGATTTTTACCTTTTAAAGTTATTATTGTAACCTTCTGACTTTAACTGAAGCTTACTTGCTGATCTTAAACTTTATTCTTATCACTCACATTTTTCTATTTTACCTTTTTGTTGTCTATACATTTGATTTTAAACTCCATTTATTGTAAAATCAATTCCAATAGGCAGATGTATTAACCACAGATCTGACTAAACAAACAAAAACAAAAAACCCTCTGAAGCAGCGTCTTTCCACGTTCCAATACAACACTTGTAAACACAGAAAGATAAAACTTGCAACAAAACTCAGGATGTCAACCTACTCTAGAATTTGGAGGGGATTTTCATTGATTACAGGCAAATGTGAAATATACATGACCCTGCACCCATGCTGTGTATATCAGACGCCTCTTATGCCCTGTCTCACAACCCCTTTGCCCCCTTTTTACTCCAGTATTGCTATGGCAACTGACCCCGGGCAGATGTAACCTGACAGCTCCTCACCTCAGCTGCAATGAATATATCTTGCTTTTTGCCAGTACATCTCCACTGCTGCTGTGAATGACGCCTGCAGGAAACTGTACAGCCATTTGAGCACATTGGCAAACCTGCAAGAATGAGGAAGTAACCCCACGGAGCCACCCTTGACCAGTGAGGGATGGGCACAAATGGATAAATCCTTTGCTGTATCTCAGGTATCTCCAGTTACCCACTGCAGTAACCAGTTCAATAGCAGACCCTTGCACTGGCTTTGCTTTCTCCCCTGTTGTAGTATTCTCAGTTCCTTTAGAGCCTAAACAAAATGAACTATGTGAAAGCTCATCTCAGGCTCTGCTCATTTTTTTTTCTAGAATTCAGGCCAGGACAATATGTGTGCTTAGAGTAGAAAGGAAGATGCCTTCTCGCTCCTTCTACCCTTCAACCAAGGAACCCCTTCTCCACTGTGTGGAGACTGCTTTCTAAGGAATCGAGAATACTGCATACAACCTAGTTTTACCTTCCACCCACATCAACTTCTTTCATCATGCCTAAGTTAGAGAATGTGATTCCTAGAGCAACAGAAGGAGTAGCAGGGAGAAAACAAGAAAGGGAAGAAAGGAGGGACGAGTCCAGGAGGGCCTGGCCCATTGAATCCTAGAAATCTTCCTCTAGCCTTAGTAAATTTGGAACTTAAGGTCAGGACAGAGGTAAGAAAAGCCTTAGGTGCAAAGCATATGGGGATGTAGGTTTTCCTGCCCAATTTCAATTCATCAGAGGTCTGGGAAGGGAGAAGATCTCAGCTGATCCAACAGAGTTGCAATAGCTGAATGCACCTGACACACCAGAACTCAAGGTGTGTGCTCTGCACAACCTCATATCCTCCAGCTCCACAACCGAGGATTTGGCTACACCCAGGTGAATATGGAGTGAGAACACGTGAAATCCAAGGACGAGGGCATTGAAAGATTTAAGTCTAGAGACAGGAAGATCTCCATAGTCTACACTGAATTTTTTAAAACTGTAGCTTTTGCTCTTATTACTGTTTCCTTTTGTATAAGGACTTCTAGAAAGCTTGCTGTTAGTTCTTTGACCTACATCAGCAAGCATATAAAAACACTTCACAGCACAGATTTTGTATACTACCCTTCCCCACTAGCTTCTTCTTACTTTGTTGCCCTTACTTCCCCTTGTAAGAAGATTCATTTATGAACATTTATATTTTGTTATAACGGCTCTATTTTTGTAAGCTTCCTCAAACCTGCAGCATGTGGCATATATAAAAATAAACACATTTGAAACTAGAATAGAGCATAATGGTAAAATAAATGATGTAAGATATAATCCAGTAAGCAATTTTTCAAAACAGAAAGAAAATACTACTTTCCACCACTTTTCCCTTGGGTTCTTCCTAACGTTAGAAGTCCCTGGCTTCATAAAACTGAGTGACATATCCCCATTTTACCTTCCTATACTCTTGTTCTTTTTTTAAATTGAAGTATAGCTTCAGGTGTACAGCAAAGTGATTCAGTTATACATATATATCTATTCTTTTTCAGATTCTTTTCCATTATAGGTTATTAAAAGATATTGAATATAGTTCCCTGTGCTATATAGTAGGTCCTTGCTGTTTACATATTTTATACGTAGTAGTGTGTATCTGTTAATCCCAGATTCCTAATTTATCCTTTCTTCCCTCTTTCCCTTTTGGTAACCATAAGTTTATTTTCTATGTCTGTGAGTCTATTTCTGTTTTGTCAATAAGTTCATTTGTATCATTGTTTAAGATTCCACATATAAGTGATATCATATGATATTTGCCTTTCTCTGCTTCTTTCAAATCCCACTGTCACCATACGCACGCAATCTTTCTCTTTGGAGCTGTACTCCAACTGCACAATCACTCCCTCTTTTCTTCAGTCACTAGGACTTCCTGTGTTGTCAGCCAGGAAAACACAGGATCTAACAGCATGTATTAAGGTTTGAATCACTGATTATATTTTAATTATTAATATTAACTTCTTTGAATGTGCAGATCAGATCACAGGAACATAGCAGTAGTGATTTATGGTCACCAGCAGTTACTAGAGAATATTTATGGGGCACAGACATCTTCCAAGGGCCATGAAGATCCCTCCCCAGTGTGGCTACTTTGTAACCAATGCCTTATGGAAAACAAAACCAACAAGGTAACTCCCCTTTCTGTCCAATTCAGTCTTGCCAGAGAATGCTATGATCTCAAACGTCAGAGATTTAACAGTAAATCAAAGCCATCTAATAAAATCCTCATCTAAATTCAGCATATATATATATATATATATAAAATTTCTATCATATATATATTGATGCTGCAATAGTGATCATTATAATTAGCTTCCCTTTAGAAATATTTCTATAATCTGTTGTATCAAATCTTCTTCCTCCTCTTTATTTTTATTTTTTTACTTTTAGCCACCATTCTAAACAGGCAGACAAGCTTCTTATGTTTCCTCATTTTGGTGGGTTTTGTGATGGTGAAAGTTAGAAGTTACTCAAAGATGATGATGTTACTTATCTTTTTTGACATCTCTTTGACATTATTATACAGGGCTAATTAGGAGATGAAAGAGGAGAAAGTACTTAGAGGGCAGGAAATAAGGAGATTCTGGCAGAAAGGACAGTAAGTCAGAAATCAGAGGGCCCTTGAGTGGTGGGGAACAACGTAATACCTGATGGCAGTACCCTAGATAACGGATGGATCTTCACCTAGTGTTTCCACAGAGATATCATGCAATCATCTCACTCAAGTGCTGAACAGGATCATAGCATGACCCTGGGTCATAAAATGACAAAATAGGTCATTAAGATCATTGGGATCATAATAATCATTAGGGTTATTTTTGACATAATCATCAGAAGAGTTTAGGTTTTCCAAAGAGTGGACCATGTTCATACTGCCTCTACGTGCCAAATAGTTTCAAACCATTTAACTGATTCCCCTCAAAGTCAACTTTGCTTTTCCTTTTTCAACTAATTTGTATCTTGATTATTAATGGTTCATTCAAGCCTCTGATCACTTCCAGCTACCTGGGATTCATAGGACCCACACTTCCTAGTGACCAATCCTATCAGGAAGCATGAGACCAGTGAGGAAAGTCCCACGAATGAATATTTTCTCTTCCTCAGATGCTCATCCTTCTTGCACAATGGAAAACCAACTAGGTTATACATTGTAAAATAGCAACAGTCAAAATGATGGTTTGGCACCAAATAGACAAAAAACACTTCCACATTTCAAGTCAGTTTTGCACATTTTATATGTGGCCATAACTTTTTACCATCTGGAGCATTATTGTGATTTTGATTACGGATAACTCATGTATGTACCCTAACACCCAAAGGTTCTGCATCTTCTCCATTAATGTCAAATCCAAAGGCTAGAGTTGATGCTGGTAGCTGTGGTGGGACAGAGGAAAAATGTGAGAGGTACATGTCTGTCCATCAGCAAACCAATGGAGATTTATTGAGTGTCTACACATCTACACGTGTGTTAAATGGCTTAGGAAATAAACACATAATTTATTATCTCTTCCCAACGTGATATTTTAAGCTACTTGTGCAGACCAGTCCTACATTCATCAAATTACTAAAAACTAAAAAATAAGATATAGTATAGAAAGAGATGATCAAATATTCCACGTACCCTCTGTGTGTACAAAGCCATTATTATTATAAGTTCACAGATGAGATAGTTAGGGGAATTCAGTTAACAAGAAGTTAAGAGTTATAAAAAGTAATTTTTAAATAGCCAGCACTTAATGAGAATTTACTACATGTCAGGTATTGCACTACAGAGTTTAAACCCATTGTTTAATTTTCACAATAATCCATTTAGATGGTTATTCCTATTCTCATTCCGATTCCCAAGTTCTCACCACTAGTATGTGATAGAGTCAAGATATATGTCTGTTCTACCTGTCTCAGAAGGTAATACCTTTAAGTATGGTAACTTTTAGAATTAGACAGTACATTAAAAGTTATAAAATAGAGAAATGTCTGAAATGGAATTCTGACAATGTGTATGTTGGGCCTGTGTGCATGTGTGCACATATATGCATACATACAGGCTATCTTGCCATTGAGTACTATGGTTCGATGGCAAGATCAATGATTGCCTAGAGTTCTCTCATCTCCAAAGCACCAAGAAGCTCCTTTATCAGAAATCTTGGGTTCACTAGTCCCAAGAGACTTAAAAATGTATGTGTTTAGTGTTTCCCAGCATTGAGAGTCTCAAGGCACAGACCCATGGTAACCCCTGAAGCCCTGTCCCAAACCCCAGGGACAAGAAAACTGCAAAACATCTCTGGGTCATTCTCACTGTCAAGTTACATATTCACTCACAATTGATTCAGTACTAAAGAATGTTTACTGGCATTTATTGGCAACTTCAACCATCTGTTCTGAAAAACAAAAAAAAGCAAAAGAAGTCTTTGCTCTTCTGTGGTATTCTACTGATCCACGCAAAGTCTCTCTGTCCTGGAGAGCTATAAATTACCTACATGTTCTTCCATCCAAGCCTTGAATTCTGCATTGTTCTGCAGAGAAGACTCCCATCTTCCTTTGGGGAATGACCCTCATCTAGATCTAGCAATCGCCATGGAAGTTTTAACCTACGCTTTCACCCACTACAAGTGGGGCAGCCAATATCGGCCCCAACCAACTCACTCATAAAGATTCACCTGCCACCTTTACAAACTACCTATTGTCTAAAGATGAAATGTTTTCATTTGAAAATCTTAGGGAAGTGAGGAGACGAAATGAAGGGGACTGAAAAGAGTCAGATCATAAACACCTGTCAAATGTATGTTGATGACCTAGAAAACGTACCTGAAACTTTATTTCCCTTGTTTTAAGAATAAACTTAGAATTAAAGAGGCCAATCACTTTGTGACTCAGGCGGCTGAATAGATACAGGATTTAAAAAAATTAAATATCAAGAGCTGTTTGACCAGAAATGATTCTTGCACCTCATATGGGGAAGCAAAGCAAAATTCTCTTCCAAATTACATCTGACAAAATGAAGAAAATTTATTGGATTCCCAACTGCAAAGGGACTCTTGACTGCTGATCAGACAATCTAACCCTCTGCCTCCAAGCAGGGCTGCAGCAAGATCTGAATGATGTCAAATTCTTCAGGGAAATATTGAAAATATAGTTAACCAGCAGGGGTTCTATGTACTTGACATAAATCATCTATATGTTTTGAAAATTCGTTTTCCCTTTTTTTTCATCTCATTAGCATATTTACCCAATCATTCCAATGGCTAAAAGGCTAAGGTATTTAGATACATTGCAACTCTAACATTAGAATTCTGCTGAGGAGAAATTCCTGTTAAAGTTATCAAGGTAACATTTATCTCCAAGCTCTTCAATTATACAATGTTTGGCATCATCTAAGGAAGAAACATCAGAATAATTGCCTGCAGTTTCCCCTAAATATAGCATATCCCTTAATTAACCCACTCAAAAAAAGGTCAGCTGTCAAAATCTGAGAGCCAAATTTTTAAGATATCTCAGAGTCTGAGGTCAGAATGATTTCTTTCTTGGGAACATGAATATATATCCTTTGATGACAGGGGCTTGTCAAGTAACTTCTCATTCAGAATCATTTATAAACCCAGGTAGCTAAAATCGTTCAACATAAAGTAGAACTGAAAAGAGGGAATGGCAGACTTTATGTTTTTACATGAAACAATTTGATATTATCTCAAAATTATCCATGAACATGAATTCTTTTCATAATTTTAAAAGTAAAGACAATCATAAAAAATAGCCTTGTTAAGGGATTTCAACTAGCTATGACAATCATCAAGGAAAACTGACTTTGTCATCCTGTCAGATCTTGGGCAGTGGGACCTCTTGAGGTTCCAGCACCAAGGAAGAAAATCACACAGAGTCTGGATGCCCTGGGAAGCAGCGAGCTCGGAAGCTAAATCAGAAAACTCAAATCCAGAGGCTAAAGACCACATGAATGAGTCACGTCTACATCTCGAGTCCACTTGGAAGCTTATAACCAGGAGTGGGACGTCAGCCTTGCCTTCTCGGACTCAGCCAGCGGCAGTCAGCTCCATCTTTCACCTATAGGCTCAACCCCATCCAGGTCTTGAACCCATCTCAATCAGGACAGGACTCTCTTAAAAGCACTCAGCTTGTGGGTCTGAAATTTATAATGCTGTCGTTAGCTTACGTTAAGCTTAGGGATACTCTGTTACCGTACGTCCACTGAGCCATAACCTTCTCTTCATCCACATTCTTTCCTTATAGACTTGTCTTCTGCCTCGCTTCCTGTTTAGCTCTTTAATTCCCTGCTGAGAGCAGATACTTACTCTGAAAGTCAACTGACTTACTCCTGGTCTCAATAACATATCATGCTCTTGTCAACCCTCCTCCCTGGCAAGTTGAACATCGTGGAAAACTGCTTTTGATTTCCTGTTCATCTAGAATATTCCATCCCACCTAATTTTGTACATAATTATGTACGTAATCTAATCCTGCTGCATTTCTCCAATTATAGTATCACTAACCTCAATGAAGCCCAAGTTTTTTGTGCTACTTCTCCCATGGCATTTTCGGAATACCTTAAGGACCAAATCCATGTCAACATCATTTCCATATTCTGGTCCCTCTCCTTCCTATTTTGGTTCATTTATCACCTACCTATGTAAATATTTAAATAATTTGGATAACCAGAAGATCAGAAAAGGAGATGGCAACAGGAACACAAAGGAAAAGTTTGGTTTAAAATATCCAAATTTAACCTGCTTCATATTATATATGAATCACTATCCTGTACGCCTGAAACTAAATTCTAAATCAACTATACTTCAATTTAAAGAATCATTCTTTTAAGATAAAACACTTAATGAATCTTATGATAGGATTAGACTATAACGACCAGCCATATCACTAGGCCAGTCCCTCTAATTAGTCCCACTTGGTGCTAACAGCCATCCCATGCTCAATTACCAAAGACACAGAGAACCCTAGAGGATCTACAGCATGTCGATCGATGAGTAGCTTTGGGAGTTCAGAAAAGTCACTCCTTACCTGCAACATAGTTTCCTATCTTAAAAATAAGAGAGTCATTCTGTACTGAGTCATTTACCATCAAAATCACTGTACAACTTGGATGTACATATGCTCCAAGACACTGTCTGATCATTTGCCTGTTTGCTCTCAGTTCTATTTTTGCCATTCCTTTAGTCTGGGGTGGACCACTGGAGGCTACATTTCCCAGGCTTCTTGGCCAGCTGGCTTGTGGTTAGGTTTGGCCAGTGGGAAACACTGGTAAGGGATTGGTGAATAGGAAAGGAGAAGCCATAGTATCAGCCCCCACCCTTGCAGCTTTATTGATCCTAAAGAATTAGGAAATACCGGTGGAAACACAGAAGTTGTCCTGCTAATGCTTGATTTAAGGTTTAGACAACAGGACCCATCTAAAGAGTAGCCATGGAAAATCACAGTCAGCCTACATCTCATGAACATCTCTGGGTGGTATCACTGGAAATACTGTTATCTCCATGGCTTCAACTCTTGTTGGACAGCCTTTGATTTTTTGATTCCAGCTCCCACAGGAAAGCCCTCCACCAAGGCTCTAGCTGCCTGGAGGGTCCTAGCCACTGGGCACTACTATTACCACCTTCTCCATCTGTCCCTATAGCCTTAGGCAAGTAGTGCCTTCCTGACCTTGCTAATCCATCTCTGGGTACCCTGCTTCATCCTGTTTGATTTTTCATATATTACCTCATTTTCTTCTTTTTGAAACATTTAAAGTGGTTTCTGTTTTCTTGACCAGACTGTGACAAATACCTTTCTCTAGAGATTTTTATTCAGGATAACTGCAATGAGATCCTAGTTAAGAATCAGTGAATAAACGACCTCTATGAGTTCTTGCTCTAAAACATTATGATTACGTGAATTGCATAATCTCTTCTAGGGTTAAAACACTATGATTATTAGCAGGAAAGAAGACAGCTAGTAATTCAATTTAATTTTATGATAATTTATTGAGTTTACTGCTATCAGACAACACCCTTGTAGTTTGGGAGATACCGGAATCTCAGATGAAATACAGGAGAAATAAATGCTAACATTGGCACTGATATAGCTATTTCCCTTCGAAAATAATCACCATCAATGACAGGAGGATTATCCACCTATACTGCTTCCAATTTAAAATCCAGACCAAGTTCATTGCATCGTCTGAGTCTAGGTCACTTGCCCATGCCCTAGCTATAAGAAAACCTGGGGGAAAAAATGGCATCTGGAATTTTCAGCTTCTATAGTTGGAGGTAAGCTTTATCTTTCACTAAGAGAATTATGAATTCCTTCTGGATAGGAAAGAGATTCAGAGGCTGGCACACTAGAAACTTACAAATGATCATGATACTCATTTCTTTAGGCTGGCAAACGTCAAATAACCCCCTTTCCCTCATAAATACTATCAATATACACACACATACATATACTCTAGCACAAAATTGCATTCCTAATATATTCAATCATCCACCAAAGAAAGCAATCCCATATTTTTTTTTCAGTTACTGAATCTAGCATAGGATCTAGGAATAGAGAGAAAAATACAAACACTCCAGGTCTCCTCTAAAGATTCTGATTTAGCAACTCAAATGGGACCCAGGCACTACATGTTGAAAAGGCACCATAGATAATATCCCTCCAATCCCTAGTTAAAACCCATCATACCTAACAACCTCGAAGTATCCTCTCATTTATAAAATAGTATAAGTAATATGAACTTTTATAATCTCAGTCCAAAACTCCAACTTGTGAAGTGATAGAAATGCAAATATCTTGGAATACAAAAAGTCCTTAATTCAAAAAAATTAATATACACAGTCTATGGTCAGTATTGAATTTCTTCCTTTACTGCTCAAATCATACCCTACTTTTTCCTCAACTGGCATCTTAGATGGCCATGATTCTTTACCTAACTTCATTCCTTAAGAACTCAACCTCTTGATTATTCTGCCATTATAACATAGATTTATTATTAACTATTATGAGTAGATCCCCTGATTTTGGCAGGTCCAATGAATCCCTGAATTTCGTTGATCTTTCTCCATACCCACTTTTGTAGATGCTACATTATTTCCACCTGAGAGTAAAGATTAATAACTTCAGCTAATCCTATAACTCACCTACTTTTTCCCCCTTTATTTACCAGTTGCATATGAAGTTCAAAATGTCAAGAGGGATGTTTAAGCTTCCAATTCAGGGTAAGCATTGCTGAATCTTTATTTATCCCTTGAATGTTTAAAGTTCTAAGGCAGTACAGTTCAAATTCACAGGGGAGGTAAACATGAAATACTATGGCCTTATGCTATTTAAAAGGCCAAAGACCTTTAAGGTGATTGGGAAACCAAAGAATCACGTGAGCATTAGCTTGTTGTCCAACTTCTTTTGTATTACAATGCGTTCCCTATTTCAAAACAATATTGTTTATTAACATGACCCTACATATATTATTCAGTAAGTCCATTGTTGGTAGAGTTGTCAAAAGCCAACAGGCAGAAATAATAAATGGAAATTTGAGCATGAATGCCTATTCCAAAGAGGATAAATCATTGTCTCCTCCATCATAGAAGGTGTCCATGTAACAAACTTGACTTTATCTGTTTTGTTCCGTGGTGTATCCCAAGTAATTAAAATAGTGCCTGACACACAATAAGTATCCCATTGAATGAATAAATGACAAGAGGCTCCATTTACACGGTTGCTTGACATCTCGAGGTCAAGTGTTTATTCTCTGCTAGGACCCAGTAGCAAGCCATGTGCTGTTATTTCTCAGAAGGGTGAAAGCTACTTACTAGACGAAGACAGACTTGCTCCAAATTTTTTTAGGATGATTTTTCCCCAAGGGACAAAGCTTCACTCAGCATCCTGGTCTACCATAGATATTTGGAGTATCATAGTATCTATTGATTGATAAAGGCAGAGTGGTAGAAGTGTTTACATTGTACAGTCTTACATTTGGAAATTCTTCTTTTACTTTGGACAACACTCAAAGCTAACAGCCTTCAGGGCATGATAAGTTTGAAGTAGCACATCCAAATGTAATACACGTTACCATGATAATCTAAAGTGGTTCAAGAAGTACAATGCCTCCATAATAGGAGAAGGTATGAGAGGTGACACACTCTTGCACATTAGAGAGGAAGCAAGGCCTGAAACCTTGTAAAGCAAGGCTGATTTCACCAATCTTGATGACCACCCAGGTATATATTCATCCAACTCACCCAGGCAACTCAAGGCATTGCAGATGCTAATGGATAAGAGTTAAACCTGGCCCCATGAACTGTCTTTTCATTGCCTCTTGGCTTACTCGTGACAGAAGGAATGACATCA
Organism: Orcinus orca; assembly: GCF_937001465.1. NCBI lineage: Eukaryota > Metazoa > Chordata > Mammalia > Artiodactyla > Delphinidae > Orcinus > Orcinus orca. The sequence continues at coordinate 70,827,993 of NC_064575.1, forward strand.
AGAATGTCAAAGAGATGTCCTCCATATGCTTACCACACTCTAGCCTAAGCAGACTGCAGTCACTGCCTCTGCCTTCCACCTGCAGAAATCCACCCAATACAGCCTGAGCTTACTTTCACCCTTGCTTCCCAATGGAGTGTGATAGTATAACAGTTCTGTTCTGTCCACTTTGTCTCCTCTGCTATAGTTATCCCAACAAATCCATAGTTCCTATCGATACATAATAGACAAAAGTCATCTTGAAGTAGAAATTCTACCCAGAGAAAGTTCCAGTTTTCTTATGCACTGAGTGTAAAACTCTACTCAATCCTTTTTTAGAAGATGAATTTCCCTGGGAGATGGTTTTGGTGATAGACTGAACTAAGGAGGGCTTTTCAATTATCATTAGCACAATCTTTATGTTTTCTGAATTTCCAGAGTCTTCCATACCCTTACAATTAGTTTTAGACAAATAGAAATTTTTAAAAGAAGAAAAAAGTGCTATTCTGCAACTCAACGTTTGATTTTTAAATGTGACTCACTCAAGGTTGAGTGAGCCATGGCTCAGGTTTGACCTTCAGGTCTCTACTTATGACTGAGGGGACTTTTTGGTTTGTAAAAACTGGAAGGAGTCATTCTTCCCTCCCATCCACCTACTTACTCCCAGATAAAATCCTACAGAATCAGGCTTGACATTTGGCTCCTAATTTTCCCCAGATTTGTTACCTGTGTATGATGACCAAACATCGCAGTTGACCCATAACTGGGGAGTTTCCTGGGATTTGGCACTCTCAGAGCAGTCCCAGGCAAACTCTCAGGACAGTCCCAGGCAAACTAGGATAAGTTGGATACACTAGGTTCCATCTACCTTCTCAGTTGTGGTTTGGAAAATCACCTCTGACAGATTCTCACTACAAAATTGATCAGATAAATTTCACGAATTAATTTTACCAGGCAAGTGTAACTAGACTTTGATGCATCCAGCATCATTTCTGAAGTGATCCCTGCAGCTTCCATAGCTAGTTCTAATTAACTGAATGGAAGGCAAACTTTCTTTTGTTTTCTCATGTTTCCAACATTAAAAACTTTACAGTAGAAAGTTGGTAATTTAATTTGCTTTTCTTAATTTCTAGTGAGGTTAATGTGTTTTAGTGTTTGGGGGGCGATCTAAATAGAAGTTGACTTTCAGCTGTGGATACTGGAGACCACTGTCCAGATTCCCCCTTCAAGATAGGGACACTCACCCCCCACCCCTCGACTTGACTTCTGGAAGTACCGGTTACTGACAGCTCACAGCTGAGTCTATCTTCAAGAACTGGCCTAGAGACCACAGGGATTTGTCTCACCCAACATCACACTCCAACTCCAGAGACAGCCCACATCCAATAACTGATTAATGGTAAATTCAAAGGTCCAGCCCCCTTGCCTTAGTTCAAGACAACTCTAAAGGACCACCCAAGTTCCAGAGCTCCCTAAGGCATCAGCGGAAGTCATTTTTGCAACTGCATCTCAGTTTAACTTTGTCTAGTCTTGCTTTCTTCACTTTCCCACAGATATTGATATTGAGCCCAAGTGTACTCCATAATAAAATGTCTGCATGTTATTCTCCGTCTCAGTCTTTCTGTGGACCTTGATCAAAGACAGTTTCCTGTTTTACCTACAGACTCTACATATGCTGTGGTAAATGGTGGGCCAGAAGCTTGGTAGGGGGCTTCTTAAACTTTATGAGCACTTCCATCCATTTTACCCCATTGACTTGCCATGATAAACCATAAGTAGATAGAGTAAGGCTATAACATATACAAACCTACCCCAAATCATGCATTTACAGGTTTGTATATTAACAATAAGTTAAAAAAAACTTACTACATAATCTATACTTTAGTTAGCAGATACAAATCCAGCACCAGAATTTTACATTACTCAGTTCAAACAGGGTGACTATAGTCATACTTTGCCATGCAGTCTCACAGTTTACACCTGTTGTCTGAAAATAATTATCAATAGTGTCCCCTTTCAGTCTCAAAAGGATCCCAATTTGGACAATAAAATATGTGATCCCCTAGTTGTAAGGAATTCTCCTTATTTTACAAATTAATAAATGAGAGCATTGCATGGTATAGACAAAGATGGATATAGAAAAATAAATGGGTACTGACACACAATTCACAGCATGGCTCTAAGAAACACTGCCTCCCTCTCTACAAACATCAGCAAATGATGAAGACAAAGCAGAATAAAATAAGCAACAACTTAAAGACTGAAGATTTATAGGTACACCTGGAGCCATGAGTTGGTGTCCCCTGCATGCCACTGGTATCACTTTTATTATTAACTATGCTTTTACCATTTATTCTCTAGCAGAGAAACCTATCAGTTGCCTGTGATTTTAATAATAACATCAGCAAGCTTTTATTTCAAGAGCAACTACACTAGTTAAAAGCTATTAATGTGTCAGCAATGTGTCAGTGACTTGTGAAGCTGTTCTCAAAATTTATGGGAGACACTGAATTCTTGCACAGAACTAGCTATTGATGCTCTTGGCTTTACCATAATTGAGCCTTTGAGGAAGCCAAATACTGAAATCAGACATAACTTTTATATCACTGAGGTCAAAAAAAACCACCACGACACAAAACTGGATACAGGTGACTATGCAATATGTGAGACTTGATAAAAAGATGGCAGTTATAATATAAAATCCAGCCCAGTTTCAACATCCCAGTTTATTTTTGCTAGTTGTAATACAAATCATCCATTCCCCTATTCCTTATAAGTCATTAAAGAAAAAGGAAAAAATTCACTCTCTGAACATTGACTCGATACCCTTAGTTTGACTACCTAATTCTTAAAAGATGTAAAAATATATTTATCACAACATTCTGAGCTTTACTGACAGGGCTAACAGTTGACCTGGAAAAGAGAGAAGCATCTCCTGGGGAAGAGGTACATCAGGAAACAAAGCTGTCCTCAGTTACCTCTATCTTTCTACCTGGTGCCCACAAAAGAAGAGTGACTGTTCAGAGTTATGCTACTGCTGTTGTAATATTGGGAAGCAAGTGGACAGATGGTTATATGGGCAGGGGTGGGGGGGTAAAAGAAAGAGGGCTCATATTTTGAACTCATAAAAAGACTCCAGGGAAAAAAAGGAGAAGGAAAAGGGAGATATGCAAACAGTTTGTAAAAGCTTACTCAAGGAAATCAGACCCAGACCCTTTGGAAGCTGTAGAGGAAGGAAACTGTGAGTCTCCATCTGAAGCTGACCCCATTTATGCCCAGCATCCAACACTGTAAGCACAAAAAGTTCTATCCCCTTTTCCTCAAAAATTGAACCCAGGCAGTGACACTAAGCATAGTTGGGCAACAGCCAATAAGAAAAACATCTCATAGGATAAGACCTGACTTTGCAACAATTACCATGAGATATAAGACACAGCCTAGAGTAAGATATTTCAGACAGCAATGAAGCAGAGGAGAAAGCTTCACACATCTTGATCTGGGATTCAAGTGTCTAAACTTAACATTTTCTGCTAAATAGCAAAGTTGAAGTTCAAGGCACCATTGAGAGAGGGAAAAAAAAAAGGGCACATAATGGTTCATTCTTGAGGAAATTGGAGAAAATGTTAGTAATTGCTGCTACCCAATGAGCCTGATCTGTCCATTCAAGTCCACTTGGCATCTGCTTAGATTTTAACTCTGATCCTATCCATAGCCAAAGAGACCACACACACTCGGCAGAAGGAAGAAAAGAACATAAAACCTTGGCCAGGGACTTCTTTAATCATCAAGGCTAGCTCCTGGTGTAGTTTAGTCATCTCTTCAGAATGCCCACAAGAATCTCACATAACTTCTCTTTTTCAAATAGATTCTAATGTTATTTTAGACAAAAGTCACAATTCAATAGAAATAGCCATTTTACGTAGGGTCAGAAAACTTAGGTATGAGTCTAATGCCACTATTCATTTACCACTGGGCTTTGAGATAAACTTTATTAGATTGTATTTATCACACGCTAATCGGGAAAATAACCATAATAATGTAATGACTGACTTTTTATCACTTTCTATGTACCACTTTTCTGTGTACCACTGTGCTAAGCACTGTATATATACCATCTTATTTAATTATATAGGGTAAGTAGCAGTATCATCCTCATTTGACACGTGAGGAAACTATTTAAAGTCTATTTTTAAGTGGGAACAAAGTCCTCATACTTGAGAAACAATGCTATTAGAGTGTGAAAATGTCTTGTCACACTTTTGGAATAAAAATCTTTACTCATTAAAGCCTTCTTCTCTAGATTGACCAACCTCCATATCAGAGAATTTCAGTTTTCTTCTCCAGATATTTTCATAATCTTTTGTCACATAGAGACCCAAGTCATAATCTGCATAGAACAAAACACATAGAACATTTTGAATTCCCAAAGATGAGACCAAGTGCTATGCTAACTTTTTCACAAATCAACAGAGAACTACCCTGACATCCATAATTTGTAAATCAAAATAATACCCAAGTTTTATATGTGTAAACTGGGTACTATTTTGATAGGCATGTACATACACATGCACACATACACACATATATAGCTACTGGGGGAAGGGGCAGTGAACTGAATAGATATTCACAAAGCTGCACAAGGCTAGAAACTATTGGAGTTTAACAATCGGTTGTAGAAACTTTGTGGAACACCCAGGTGTTCAGTCAAATTCCAGAAAGGCTATACTTTAAAATGAGGGCTATCCTGGTTTTATGGAAAGCGTTACTGTAGACCAACCCCAGTAAAGGTTAAAAACCACCAGTTAGCAAATTAACTACATTCCAAGATAGAACACAAAATCTCTAAAAGAAAGTCCAGACTCCCAATGATGCAACAGTTACATTGTCTCTCATATAATTTAAAAAAATTACTTAGACATTGCAAAAATCCAGGACATTTATTGTCATATTTTGGAGGGGGAAGAGTACTGACTTAATGCAGAGTTAAAATTTACAGACAAGAAATTTTAAATGCTATTATAAACATACTCAAAGATAAAAAACAAAAGATATAAATAATGGATGAAGAGATGGAAAATCTCAGCAAGTAAATGAAAAGCATAAAAGAAAATCAAATAAGAAAATCAAAAAATAAAATACATGGAATGAAAAATTCATTGACAAGTTGTATTCACAGATCAGATGTGCAGAAAAACAGATGCGTGTATTTAAAGACAAAGAAACTATGCAACGTAAAATGCAGAGACATGGAAGACTAAATATATTTTAAAATAAATCTCAGAAACAATATACTGATCAAAATATCCACACACAAAATTGTACATATTATATGGTTCCATTTATATGAATACCTAAAACAAGAATATGAATTTTTAGTGACAGAAATCAGAAAAGTGCTTCTCTCTGGTGGGGAGTAGATTAACAAAGGAAGGGAATTGAGATAATTTCCAGGGTGATATAAATGATCTATATCTTAATTGGTGTGTTGGTTTTATGTACACATTTGTCAGAACTCACCAAACTGTGCTCTCAAGGTCTGTGCATTTCACTGTGTGCAAAATATACCTGATAAAAATTATAAGGGAGTAACAGGGACATGGAAGTGATCACATAAAATAAATGGGTTTTGAAGAAGTAGAGTGATTTGATCATTTCTGAGCAATGTATACTTTAATAAGGAATTCTTCTGTCCCCATTTGACAGAGGAAATGAGCCTAGCACCAAACTCAATATATTGATAGGTGGGGCTTGCCTTTGAAGTAGCTGTGTAGTTTCCAGACAGATGAGGGGCAGGGTGTGGAGGGAAGTGAAGTACTAACTTTGGAATCCCCATCTGCTCCCCACTTGGTGTCCCCAGAAGTGTAACAGGGGTTTTGGCATCAGACTGACACACAGATGGGAGGGAAACCCTGCAAATGCTCTGAAGGGGAACTAGCCAGGGTGAGGCTTCTTAGCCCTACACACAAGATAACCCACAATCTCTTCAGCCAAGTTTCTCCCTGAAAAAACTCAGTCAGTCCTACACGGTATGATTCATGATGTCCTTAACCTTGGATGCTACCCTTCATAGTGAGGTCTCAACTCCATGACCGTGTTATTGCCTAATGGGCCAGATTCTCAGGATCTATAATAACTCCGGGGGAATCCAGGATGGAATGGAGCCCATGTTAGCAGCGCTGATGGCTGTAACTCTTTGTCCAAATGTCTGTCTCAATTTTAAGCCTCACACGTAACGTGGGTGGCCAGAAATACATTCTTCTGTGGCTGCTAAACCAAATAACTGCATGATTTCCCATTAAAAGTTTTCCCCTAGGGACCCTGAATTGGACACATCTAGACTATGCTACTGTAAATAAGCGTAGTTGGTCTTCCCAACTGGTGACATGTTGCTAGTACTGTCTACAGAATTTCTATAGTATAGAATAGGGGTTACTCACCAGCTCTAATCAGTTGGCTGTAGCTTCTTGGGTTGCCTAATTGACTATACTTGCAAAGTATGTCCAGGCTTAGAGAAAATGAGATTGATTCACAGTGATTTCCATGAAGTGGTGAAGAGAGTGACAGTGTTCCATGCTACCAATTTACAACCTCAGATACTATTGAGAGAGCACGGGACCTGACCATGAAGAAAACCGAATTCTAGTCCTGCACCTAACACTAACTAGCTCTCTGACATGGGAAAGTACTGCGTAACTGTGGGTCTTTATTCTCAGGACTAACAAAGGGATAAAATAATAGTTGATCTCTAAACACCACTTCACCTATATTATTCCGTGAATCATCAAAACGGCACTTCTCTCCTCCTAAGTAGACTCATGCCTTCCTGCTTTTCTCTCACCTCATAATACCCATTATACGTACAGAGGAACAAACTCAGACAATCAAGAAAATAAAAAGAACTAAAATGTAGTTTCTTATCAATTGTCATAACATTGAATTTATTCAATTTAAAATCAATATATTTAGGTAAGATTTTTCTTTTTCATCAATTATTTTTCTGACCTATATAAAGATTGTAAGTTGTAAATTAATGTTATCATCAAGAAGTCCCACCTGCCTGTAGTGTGTCCTGAATGTGCATTCTATGAATCTTTTCTATAAGATAGTATTGTTATATGCTTTCTAGTTGGCTAACAATTTTGCCTTCATTATCTTAGTTGAATCATACAGCTCTATGGAGTTGGCTGGTATGTTATTTTTACTTGATTTTGTGGATGAATTAACTGAGGTTTGAAGAAATAAAGTCATTTTCTTTGATTGATTCCTTTGACTGGTAACTGGCAGTACTGGAGCTGGAATGAGGATCTCTTCCTGACTCATCTAAATGTTCTCTCCTCTACGAGAATAAGATTTCAAGTCTTTCAACTTCAAAGCCAATGTTCTTCCTATCTCTTGAACTGCATTAATTAGTTGGAAACCTAAACCAACTAGCCATATGTCTGGAGTGATCAGAAGCTAAGGAACCATGGGGTAGGGATATGGTAAATAGAATTCAAGCACTGAAAGGAGGGTCAGAACAGATAATCTTAAAGCTGAAATGCTATCTTCAGCTCAATGACAAAAATAAATATGCCTTCTTCCCATTTTGTCCAGGTGTTTTCTTTTTGTTTTTTTTTTTTTTAAAGTTTTGCAGCCCTTTGCTTTTATTCTTTCTTTCTCTGCACTTGATTTTCCTGTAAGGCAGAGAAAGATGGACTCAAGGGCTCAGATGTGAAAAAGCTTGAATTAACATAGCAAAGTCCCTAGTATTGGCCATTCCCAGAACCTACAAACAAATTGGGAAGATTTGGAGACTTATACCATCACCTATTGTTCATAGTCACCATCTGCCTCAGGGCCCCTACCCTCCCGGGTACAAAAGCAATAGACTCAGAATATTTGTGTCAATACGACTAAAGTGTAAAGGAAGGGTCATTTAAAAGAGCTTATTGTCACAAGAGAACACAGGAGGAAAGACGGAGTCGATATTAGAAGAACAATAACCAATCTTCTGTTTAGTATTTTCTGAATACTAAATGGTGCCGTTTCCTTGGACAAAATTTCTATCACTAAAATGGAGGAAGGCTGGGGCACGAGAACAGCTTTTAACAGCTACTGCAAATTTGTATTTATGTGTAAGGGCACAGACATGGGCATGGGGTATGTCTAGGGATGTTTAGGTTTTATCTTCTCCAGACAAATAAGTTATCGGATGGAAGCATTAATTGATTTGAAAAGATACAAACCAACTCTTAAGCTGCAATTCTCTAAATGTCCACTATGATCGTGAAAAACTCTTAAGGTTAAAGCTATCAGGTCTGAAAATTTCTTAATTCTGGGAAAGACATATTCAAGAAGAGGAGTACCTCTGCCCAGGAAGGGAAGAAACAATCTCTTCCAGAAAAATATAAAAAGGGCAAGTCAGAATGCCAACAAAGACTATTCATATAAGAACAATGGAAGCGTCCAGATGTGTTAAGGAAATCAGTTACCACTGAGTTATATGGCGGAAACAGGCAAAACGTGCAAAAATATTCCTCTCTTTATTCATTTTTCTAGGCATAGTCAATGTCTAGACAATTCTGCATTTAAAGCTGGCTTCTGTTTTAACATGATTATAGATATTGTCATCATACCTGCCAGTTTGCAGAGGCAAAGACAACCTTAACTATTATGTTGAATGAACCTTTACAGAAATTTCAGTATTTCAGCAAAATGTAACTGATCAAAGTAATACAGAAAACCTTTAAATGGAAATAAACCTAAATTGAAAAGATTAACAGCCCTCCAAAAATGGAGACAAATAGCTTAAAGAAATACCTCCACTATTCACAGACATGTGTTTCGCAATGTGCACACACACAATAGCTATATTGCATACGTCTCTAATTATAAATGTGTGTAGGTAGTACTTTTCTAATCACAAGATCTGCGCCAGGCTAAGTATAAATATCCTCACAATTGTAACTACAATGACTGACTTTTTAATAGTACTATTGTATTTAGTTTTCCTCCAGTTTAAAAATTATTTTAAGTATGGTTTAAATTATTTAACTAGAAAGTCTCATTTGAGAGTCTTCATGAGTACAGAAAGCAAGAAAGGGGGTGTATCATCAGTAAGGCTTTTCAAATGTACTATCCTTCTTCAAAAAAACGTGGAAGTCCACAGTGAACATTTTTATGTTTAACGTTGCAATGGAATGAACATTGCTCAGTGTGGGAAAATATTATCAAATCACATAACCACAGACATGCAGTTATCTGACAACTCTATAACATCCAGAAGACATTTCTAAAAGATTATTTTTTCCCAAAGAGTCTAAAGCAAATGACGAATTATTTAAGCATTATTATCTTAAAACTCAATGAGCTTCAAACCTTTGCGAATCAAAATCACAATGAGATATCACTTCACATCTGTCAGAATGGTTATCGTCAAAAAGACAAGAAATAACAAATGCTGGCGAGGATAGGCAGAAAGGGGATCCCTCGTACACTGTTGGTGGGAATGTAAATTGGTGCAGCCACTATGGAGAACAGTAGGGAGGTTTCTCAAAAAACTAAAAATAGAATTATCATATGACCCAACAATTCCACCCCTGGGTATATATACGAAAAGAACAAAAACCACTAATTAGAAAAGATATATGCACCCCAGTGTTCACAGCAGCATTATTTACAACTGCCAAGAAATGGAAGCAAAAAAAAGTGGAGGCCCAGCGCAGGCCCAGGATGCAAAAGTGATTGCATCCTGATACAAAAATGAGAGAGTGGAAGAGGAAGGTAGTTAGGGCCCTAGAACAGAGAATTTTAAATATCATATAAATAAACGTATACGTAATACTTTCACTCATTCATGAAGAAAGACTTGTTGAGTACGTACTCTGTGGTGGGCACTATGCTAGGGTGTTGGGGATATAGCCATGGACACATTCCACTCCGTTCCTGCTCTCATGAAACTCACATTCCAGTAATGGCCCTCTCAGTGTGGGGACAGATAACTCCTCCAGGCCAATGAAAGCCATAAACATGTTTTTCAGCTTACAAATAGAAGAGGAACATCTCAGAGTTTGGAAATGATTTTCACAACTATCCTCCCCACTACCAAATTCAGAAAGACTTGAAAGAGATGCAGGAGTCAGAAAAATGGAAATGAAATTTTCAGCCTTGTTAATAAATCTGAACTGGAGAAGGGGTTTACCCTGGCTTTCCTACTGACCTTCCTAAGATCCCTGCATCCAGCAAGGCTGGACTGGGGTCACGCACTCACAAGGGAGCTTGGATTTGTGGCCCAGCTCTCCCCCAATCATTACTTCCCCCTTATTTGTTTGGCTCAAAAGCATCCAGCTTCAGTGATGAGGGACACTGAGAAATAGAAAATAGCCTCTAGATCTTTCTCTAGAAGGCAGACCACAGATCTAGCCTAGGTAAATTTACCTGGGAAAGGCAGGAGAATGATTAGCTGCCTCTATAGGTAGGCAAATAAGAAAAGAGAAAGAACCTAAAAGAAGCTGAGACTTTTCCCAGTCTCACAAATTAAATATCATTGTTCTTCCCTTGGTAGGGAGAGAGAACTGGACAGGGAGACAGACTAAAGGATTCTTCCACAAAAGTTCTCACTTTTGAGGGAACTTCTGTAGAAGAATAGAAGACAGAAGGACAAGCTCTCAGCTCCCTAAAAAAAAAATATTGAGCTGACTGTGGAGCATGTGACTAAATTTAATGCAAAAAGAAGAGACTCTTTTAAAAACTAGTCCAAAGATGACAGCCTTGAGTCCCAGAGAAGCCACTCAAGTTCAAGAACACAAAAGTGGTCTCCAAACCCGGGTTAAGCTGATTTCAGTATCTAAGGCCTTTTCCTTACACCAGTGTTTCTACTTTTGGTCTGCACTTTCTCCAAAAGACAAAAATCAAATCTATCATCATATTGTCGATTTTAATTTTATTGGTTTTATGATTTTTTTTATAAATGTGCCTTGATTTTACAGCTATATAGGAGCTATAAGCATAAGGAGTTTACAACTAGATTATTCTTCATGTTCATATAATACTGATGTGAATAATTCCACTCATAGAAGTTTATGAGAATAGTATTTTTGTCTTTTAAAATGGCATTATACAGGACTCATATTTGAAAATTGTTACTCCATAATACTGCCCCAGAAAATGATATTTGTCTCAGATTAGAAAATTCTAAAAGGAGTAATAAGTGTGGTTTCTGGGGAAGTGACTAAGAAAATTAAGAGATTCATTTGGGGCTTATTTTAGTAATAATGAGGAATGTGAAACAACAGTATTAAAGAATAATGTATTAAATAGCTGGGACAAGATGCCCTGGTTACAGGTTAATATAAAAATCTATCACAAGAAAGACATTAAATATAAGGGACTCTCATAGTTCTCCTAAAATATACACTTTAGAGACAGGATATCAAGATAAAAAGCAATTATCGATCATTTTAAATCGCTCAATTTATTAAATTGCTCATAGAACAATAGAATAGGCTTCTGTGGTCTCTCCTGAAAATTAAATCACCACATAGAAACAGCTATGAAAAATACAGTTTTTCAAAAATTATGTTCAGTGTCTTGAAACTAATTTATTTATATATACATCAATCTTAAATGAGCAAGAGAAAAATAAAAGACAAAATTTCTCTGAATCTCACCATTCTCACCTGAGCAGGCTTATTTGTCGATGGGTTGACAGCCCGCACTCCGTTGCTATGGAGTTTTTTTAAAGGACTGAGTGAACCTATAGGTTTAAATTATTTCTAAATGAAGTTCTGGCATCAACATCAAATATTTTTGTATCTGGACAGCCAGGCAATCGCTATTTCCTGCTTTATCTCTAGTTTCAGAAGAGCGATCATTGGTAGATGAGATAAAAATCTGGGTTGAGGGACAGAGGGAGATGAATTCTGTAAAATGTTTTTATCAGGTAGCTATTTCTGCTGAGTTTAAAAAGATAACTTTAGAGCTTCCTTGGTGGCGCAGTGGTTGAGAGTCCGCGTGCCGATAGAGGGGACAGGGGTTCGTGCCCCGGTCCGGGAAGATCGCACATGCCGCGCAGCGGCTGGGCCCGTGAGCCATGGCCGCTGAGCCTGCGCGTCCGGAGCCTGTGCTCCACAACGGGAGAGGCCACAGCAGTGAGAGGCCCGCGTACCACAAAAAAAAAAAAAAAAAAAAAAAGATAACTTCATTTCATACCACCCAACTTTCCAGTTACATTGGTTGGTAAGTTGAAATATAACATTAGTTAATCATCTCGCATATGCCAAGTTAATAGCCACTCCAAAATGACTAAAAATTCTAGGATAATAAAATTGATCCAAAAATAGTTACAGGGAACAAAATCAGATTTCTAGCTTTGAAAATATCTGTTCGCCCATTGAATTACACTCCAGCTTCAAATATCTGAGGTGATAAAACAACAGAATGATATTAAATATTAATAGCCCCAGGATGCAATGTAAATATGGAACATTTGACAGGTCAAAATTGCGAATACGGATGTCCTATTCTTTCGCAAAATAGGGACATGTTAATAATCAGCAATTTCGATAAGACTGATGGGATGGCTATCTCCAGGGGAACTGCTGTCAGCACAATGGAGAGCTTATTTCTATCTGTGAGCCTAAAGTTTCATGATCCAAGTGGATTGTTCAAAACTGGGCAACTCCAGAGAATTAGCGTTATAACTCCAAATGGGATTGTAGATAGTGATTATTTCCCAAAACCCCAGAATCTGAAGTCATCCATGAATGCACCCTTGAGGATTTCCAAACTTGGGAGCTAACCATAGGAAGCTCTTGTATACAAAGCTCCAGGCACATTGTGTAAACAGCAGTCTGTCTTTGTACATTGTAATGATGAAGAGCTCAAACCTCAGGTTCATACAGGGCTGAGTCTGACTCCTGGTATGTTACTCACATAGCTATATGAGCTGTAAAAAGTCACTTTAAGTCTCTCAGCCTCTGTGTCCTCTTTTTTAATTTTTTGTTAATGAATTATAGTTAACTTACAATATTATATATTAGTTTCAGAAGTATAACAGTGATTCAGTATTTTTATAGATGATGCAAAGTTATTACAATATTAACTACATTCCCTGTGTTGTACATTATATCCTTGTGACTCATTTTATAACTGGTAGTTTGTACTTCTTAATCCCTTTCACCTATTCTGCCCACCCACATGCTCCCTCCTCTCTGGGTTACTACTGGTTACTAGTTTGTTCTCTGTATCTGTGAGCCTGTTTCTGTTTTATTTGTTAATTTGCTTTGTTTTATAGATTCCAGATGTAAGTGAAAATACACAGTATTTGTCTTTCTCTGACATATTTCATTAAACATAATACCCTCTAGGTCCATTCATGTTACTGCAAATGGCAAGATTTCATTCTTTTTTATGGCTAAATAATATTCTATTATATATATGACATATATAGAGAGAGCATATATATATAATATCTTCATCCATTCATCTGTCCATGGACTTTCAGCTTGCTTCCATATCTTGGCATTTGTAAATGATGCTGCCGTGAACACTGGGGTGCAAATGATTTTCCAATTAGTTTCTGTTTTCTTCTGGTAGAATAGAGTAGAAATGCTAGGTAATATGGTAGTTCTATTTTTCTATTTTTTTAGTAAAATCTATACTGTTTTCCATGGTGATTGCACCAATTTACATTCCTAACAGCAGTGCACAAGGATTGCCTTTATCCACAACCTCACCAACACTTATTTCCTGTCTTTTTGATGACAGCCATTCTGATATGTATGAGGTGATATCTCATTGTGGTTTTGATTTGCATTTCTCTGATGATCAGTGATTTTGAGCATCTTCTCATCTGTCTGTTGGCCAACTGTATGCCTTCTTTGGGAAAATGCCTATTTAGGCCCTCTGTCCATTTTTCATCAGATTATTTGGCTGTTGAGTTTTATGAGTTCTCTATATATTTTGCATATTAACTCCTTATTGGATGTACCATTTGCAAATACTTCCCCCTGTTCAGTAGGTTGCCTTTCATGTTGTTAATGGTTTCCTACACTGTGCAAAAGCTTTTTAGTTTGATGGGATCTCACATTTATTTTTGCACTTGTCCTTGTCTGTAGAGACAGATCGAAAAATATATTGCTAAAACAGATGTCAAAGAGCAGACTACCTACATTTTCTTCTGGAAGTTTTATAGTTTCAGATATTATATTTAAGTCTTTCATCCATACTCAGCTTATATTTGTATATGGTGTGAGAATGTAGTCCAGTTTGATTCTTTTTCATGAAGCTGTCCAATCCTTCCAACACTACTTATGGAAGAGACAGTTTTTCCCCCATTGTTGCCTTTGTCATAGATTAATTGTATGTATGTGGATTTATTTCTGGGCTCGCTATTCTGTTTCACTGATTTGTGAGTAGGTTTTGGCCAGTACCATAGTGTTTCTGGGTTTTTTTTTTTTTAACATCTTTTTTTCTTCAACATCTTTATTAGAGTATAATTGCTCTACAATGGTGCATCAGCTTCTGCTGTATAACAAAATGGATCAGCCATATGTATACACATATCCCCATATCCCCATCCTCTTGCGTACCCTTCCCACCCTCCCTATCCCACCCATCTAGGTGGTCACAAAGCACTGAGGTGATCTCCCTGTGCTATGTGGCTGCTTCCCACCAGCCATCCATTCTACATTTGGTACTGTATATATGTCCATGCCACTCTCTCACCTCATGCCAGACCACCCCTCCCCCTCCCCGTGTCCTCAACTCCACTCTCCAAATCTGCACCTTTAATGCTGTCTTGCCCCTAAGTTCTTCAAAAACTTTTTTTTTTTTTAGATTCCATATGTATGTGTTAGCGTACGGTATTTTTCTCTTTCTGACTTACTTCACTCTGTATGACAGACTCTAGGTCCATCCATCTCACTACAAATAACTCAATTTCAATTCTTTTTATAGCTGAGTAATATTCCATTGTATATATGTGCCACATCTTCTGTACCCACTCATCTGTTGATGGACACTTAGGTTGCTTCCATGTCCTGGCTATTGTAAATAGAGCTGCAATGAACATTGGGGTACATGACTCTTTTTGAATTATGGTTTTCTCAAGGTATATGCCTAGTAGTGGGATTGCTGGGTCGTATGGTAATTCTATTTATGGTTTTTTAAGGAAGCTCCATACTGTTTTTCATAGTGGCTGTATCAATTTACATTCTCACCAATAGTGCAAGAGGGTTCCGTTTTCTCCACACCCTCTCCAGCATTTATTGTTTGTAGATTTTTTGATGTTGGCCATTCTGACTGGTGTGAGATGATATCTCATTGTAGTTTTGATTTGCTTTTCTCTAACAATTATTAGTTCTAATAGGTTTTTGGTGGAATCTTTAGGGCTTTCTATGTATAGTATCATGTCATCTGGAAATAGTGACAGTTTTATTTCTTCCATTCCAATTTGGCTGCCTTTTTTTTTTTTTTTTTTTTGACAAGTGTTCTGGCTGTGGCTAGGCCATCCAATACTACGTTTAATAAAGGTGGCAAGAATTGGCATCCTTGTCTGGTTCCTAATCTTAGAGAAAAAGTTTTTAGCTTTCCACCATTGACTATGATGTAAGCTATAGGCCTGTCAAAACTGACCTTCATTATGTTGAAATATGCTCCCTCTACACCCACTTTGTTGAGAGTTTCTATCATGAATGGATGTTGAATTCTATCAAAAGCTTTTTCTTCACCTATGAAGCCTTTCTTGCAATTTTTATTCTTCACTTTGTTAGTATGGTGTATCACATTGACTAGTGATACTGAGCCATCCTTGCATCCCTGGAGTAAGTCTCACTATGAACCTTTTAATGCATTGTTGAATTAAGTCTGTTAATATTTTGGTGAGGATATTTGTGTCTATGTTCATCAGGGATATTAGCCTGTAATTTTCTTTTATATGTAGTGCCTTGTTTGGTTGTAGTATCAGAATAATGCTGACCTCATAGAATGAGTTTGAAAGTGCTCCCTCCTCAGTTTTTTAGAATAGTTTGAGAAGGATAGGTATTAACTATTCTTTAAATGTTTGGTAGAACTACTCCTGTCCAGTCCTGGTCATAAAGCCTGCTGGGTTTTCAAAACCCATTAAGGGGGCTCATCTTCCTGGTGAGCTCATCTTCCCCAAGGCTAAAGTGCCCAATGTGGGACTCAAACCCCTTGCTCCTTAGGAAAGACCTCTGAGTTTGCGATATCCCCTCCCACTTTTGAGTTGCCTGCCAGGGGTGTGGGTCTTGACTAGATCATGAATCTTCTTCTACCCATTTTGATGTGATTTTTTTCTTTATATTCTTAACTTCCTAAAGAGCTGTTCTACTAATATCCAGGTCATTCTCAGAGGGAGTTGTTCTATAGGTAGTTGTAGTTTTGGTGTGTCCCTGGAGGGAGGTGAGCTCAGGATCTTCCTACTCTGCCATCTTGATCCTACTTCAGTGTCCTCATCTTTAAAGTAAGGATAATGCCTACCTTGCAGGGCTGATACAAGATTCAAATTACATAGTAAAAAGCACTTAGCAGAAATCATGGCATATCGTTCTACACCACATGACTCTTTCTGCTAACCAGCAGGCAGGGCCAGATCTAGCCTTCAACAGCCCTTTGTCCTCAAATGCCCCACAGTGGGTATTTTATTATCTAAGATTCGCCACTTACTCCAGACAACAAAATGAAATCCAAATAAAGTAAATGTAAAACCTCCAATTATAAAAAGTAGAAGAAATTTTAGGTGAATAATTATGTAATATCTAAATCATTGTGAGATTATGGTAGGTGGGGTTTTTATATTTTTCTATATTTCAAAGTTTTTTATTTTTCAAATTGAAAAATGTAATTAAAAAACAAAACCACTACCATCAATACTACTTAGATTATGGAATAATAATAAAATTACATAGTAAGCCTTCTGGGTTTTTTTTTCTCCCCTATTTTCCACACCTGAGAAAGGTCTGCTACATATTTCCCCATTATCTGACAGAGCAACTTGTCATATTTCTTTGCCATTCTAGGTCTATTCCTTCTCTGATCCTTTGCACAGCCACAATTATCACCTTCTATTCATTCCTAACCATAGCAGAGAATGCATATGTTGCTCTAAGCATGCATATTTCACTGGGCCTCGTGCCTTGATTAACCAAGGGGAAATGTCAGTGGTGACTCCTTCCTCTCATTTCTCTCTGGTTATACACAGTTCTGGTCTGACAGTGAAACCTCAATATTTGTGAATTCTGCTTTCAACTAGAATAGTCCTATACTTGGATATATTCTCAAGCTTTCTGAATTACTGAAGCCCAGAAATATTTCTATTGATAGTGGTAGCAAAATAAACAAAAGAACATCTTTCCAGGCCTATATTTAGACTAGATAGTGGAGGCTGTAACCTATACCTCTCTAATATCAGAACACTTGCCAGAAAAGCTATGCAGTTAAGCATTTGGCTATTCAGGATTTCTCTAGGAAAAACATGTTAAGTAATTAAATCTTCATGGTAAATTAGTTTGTCAGGCAAATTTGCTGCTTGAACCATGCATCTTCAGTGAGACATAAAAACAGCAACATCAGGTGGAAAACACAATGAAGAGATCATTTATGAGAGTGAAACCAAACTCCACCTCATATTTTTTCTAGAATGTGCCTATTTTCAATAATATTCTCATAACTAATTCTTTGAGTCTACAAATGTTTTACATCAAATAATTCTACTTTTCCAAAAGCTATTTAGATCTGGTACTCGGCAACATGCAGAAAGGCATTGGATTCCAGTCTGGATTTTGCCACTAACTAATATGTGCCTTACATATGTCAATTTGCCTCCTTAGACCTCAGATTACTTATGTATAAAATGAGAAGTTAAGGAGAGTCAGAAAGACCTTTTATAGCTCTAATATACTATGGTTCAGTGGCATATTTACTTTGAACGACACATGAGCAAGGGCTAAAATTAAAAAGGCATGTTTGACTTATAGACTCGTGAGATGAGAATTGGAAGAGACCTGAAAGATTATCTAGGGATCATAAAATCAAACCTTGGCATTGGAAAATGACCTATTTGTTTTAAGAAGAAAATGTTATGCAATAAACAAATGCAGCCAAATAATCTTAAAATAAAAAGCATATGAGCATATTCTCCACTATTTTGCTTCTGAAAATATCAGGATGGGGGATAAAACATGTATCATCCATCATTTCAGAAAGGGAGCCACCATTTACTTTATGCTTTACTATTTTATGGGTATTTTGCTAAGTATTTCACACATTTTTTTATTCAGTCAATGAGAACAACTTTATGAGGCAGATGTTAATATCCCCATGTAACCTGTCAGGAAAGTAGAGTGCAAAAATATAAGATAACATATGTAAGGTTATTCAATCAATTCAAGGTAGTATATTTAGCAGGTGGAAATCCAAGAATATTCAAAACCAGGTCTGTTTGACTCTAAAATCTGTGCTCATTTTACTCTATGACATAACTTGTCTAAGATTTTCTTGACAGTCAAGCTTTCCCATGCATTCTAGACATGGCCTAGTTTTGAAGGCCAGACAAGAGGAGATTCATCTTAGACTAGGCAAATGTCACTGCCTTTCATTTCATCTGATTGTTCATTTCCTCTTTGGAAATATAAACGAGTTCACGGGGAAAATAGTCTAATAATCAACCTCCCTAACTTCAAGGGTAAAACTGTTTCTGTAAAAGCGCCTCTGTAGTTATATTAAAATTGTTTGAAATTTCCTCTCATTTTTACTCTTCATCAGTTATCATAATAGTCTTGGAATTTCAAAGTTATGTCAGAACACTTATGATAGAAAACCATAAAGGGCATAAAGCCAAATATTGTACCTTAATTCCAGGGGATTCATACACACATTTTGCTGCAGTTCCACATTTATTATTTTTATTTGGCATGTCCTAACAGCACAAACTATATAGTTCTCAAAATATCTCTGATCATGTGGACTAAAAGAAATTTCTATTTTTGTTTACAATCCTCTTCAGTCTATGTTATTTTTTCTTAAGTATGAGGTTATTGAGAGAATTAGAAATATAAGTAAAATTATATATGACCTTGGAATTACAAAATACAACAGATGTTATAGTGGAGAATATAAAATTCTTAGAGCTATAGCCCCAAAACAATAAATTATATTAAGGTACTTCTAATTGAAAATTTTGAGGATTAACCCCAGGTTTTGATAGTATATAAGCTGTCCTTGGACACTTGAATGTACATAATTAAAATAAAGTGATGAATAAAAATACATATATATAATACATGTAGCATATGTACACATCATACCTATATCCATATGCATGTATAAATACATATTAAAAAGTTAATAAATATGACTAAATAAAACACATGCACACACACACACCCCTACATGCATCATAGTAAAACTGGAGAACTCTAAATAAAAGAGACTTTTTAAATATCCACAGTACAAATCACCTAAAATCTGTTGGTTTTTACATTGACAGCTGACTTCTCATGAGCAACAATGGAATCCAAAAGTTAATGAGTTGAAGGAAAATAACTGGACATCGAGAAGTCTAAATTCAGCAAAACTGTCTATTAAGAACAAAGTCAAAATAAGGATATTCTCCAAAACAGACAAAAATACGAGAAGGATGTAAATAAAAATTTGGCAATGTTTACTTTGGAGCATTGCAATTGTCACAATGTGTTTTTAAATAAATATTTATGATAATACACAGGCAGTCCTAGCTTTGCACAATAGTGCAGGACCATAAAAATGACTAAAATCTTGCAAAGCGACCTTTTTAATAATCAATTTAAAAAATTACAATTGTTCCATGACCTTTAAAATTTTTTGGTCAAAACATTAAATACTTTTTAACTGTCAGTTATAAATATATAGGGAAATAAAAAATAGTAAAACTAACGTTTATTTAGTACACTGTAATTTAAAACATTAGAAATACTGAGAAAGTATTTTGTTTCTGGTAAAAAACTTATCAAGATTAGTTTGAGCAGTGCTTGCCTTCTTCTCATTGTATAACTTATAATATGGAGTGAACATCTTTGTTATGCCTTGCCAAATTATAATACTCATTTCTAAGTTTGGATGAGCTTCCAGCACTTTATCCTTTGTGCTTTTAATGTCATGAACTATCTCCAAGAGTAGCTTTAATATGTTGTTTGCCAGAATCACTTCCTCTGGGTTATCTTTTACCACAACTGCTTTCCTCATTTATATTGACAAGATCACCTTCACCAAGTTCCTCTAGCTCTTTATCTATACTCTTCAAACAGCACCACTGTCAACATTCTCACAAGCAGCTATTTCTTCCAAAACTCCATTTTTACAGCTGATTCAAATTTCACTTTCAGCCTTGTCAATTTTTCAACTCTGTTACCCTTCATCTTTGTTGGCTAATTCCCTCTTTTGGTTATCAATTTTTGTAAAATGCTGCATGAGTTTATTGCCAAGAGACGAGAAGAATACATCTATATGCTTTGCTCTCTGTAAATGAACTGAACAACAGATGTGTTGTGAGCGTATCACTGAGAGACTCTGAAAGAAGTGGCACAATTGGTCACTGATCACAGGTATCATTGGTTATTTACATAGTCATTTGTGGAATGAATATCTAGCAGCAAAGTTTGTATTTTATGGAATGATTCACAGTTAGTACAACACAGTAACTGAAATTTGAACGGTGTTGTTGGGAGACTGGTGTTATTTAATGAAACCATGATAACTGATGTTTGTGCATAACAGAAGCATGTAAAATGAGGATTGGTTACACGTGATATGTATTATTGTGTATGATTTTCTGTATTTTCTACAATGAACATTTATTACTTTTGTGATAAGTAAAAAATTTCAGACCAATAAAAATTGAGAGTATTTACCACCAACAGTCATTCAGAAAATTAATTGAAAAGGACTGTCCTTCTGGCAGAAAGGAAATGATAGCAAATGGGAGGTGTGAGAGGCAAGATGGACTGAAAGAAGATATTGGTAAATATATGCATGTATCTTTTATAAATGACCTTATTAAAATATATGTAGAAGGACAAGATGAAACAATTTCTTATCACAACCCTTCCAAGTTAATAATTATCAAGTGTTTTAATTCCAGTTTTGGGGTATGAATATTGATGGCTTTGTTAAATATTGTTTGCATGTTAAAAAAGCTGGGGTAAGCACTAAAAGAATACAGAGAATGTGCATTCCACAAAATGGAGGGGAAATAATAGGAGAGAAATAGAAACTTAATCCAAAGAAACCAAGAGGGAACATAAACCCAAAAAAATAAAAAGGAAAAAATAGACAGTAAAATAGAACAAACAATATCTTTCACAGTACATATTAAATAATATAATGCATATAAAAGTGACAGTTGCCGCCAGCCTCTGCCGCTGCAGGCTCGCCCCGCACTCCGTACCCCTCCCTCCTCCCGGCCTGAGTGAGCCACAGCCCCCGAATCAGCGGCTCCTTTAACCCCGCCCTGTCTGAGCGAAGAACAGATGCCCTCCGGCAGAGGCGGGGCCAAATCCAAAGCTGAACCCGGGAGCTGTGCAAACAAAGAAGAGAAAGGGAAGTCTCTCCCAGCAGCCTCAGGAGCAGCGGACTAAATCTCCACAATCAACTTGATGTACCCTGCATCTGTGGAATACCTGAATAGACAATGAATCATCCCAAATTGAGGAGGTGGACTTCGAGAGCAAGATTTATTATTTTTTCCCCTTTTCCTCTTTTTCTGAGTGTCTATGTGTATGCTTCGGTGTGAGATTTTTGTCTGTATAGCTTTGCTTTCACCATTTGTGCTAGGGTTCTATCCGTCCGTTTTTGCTTTCTTTACTTTTAAAAAAAGATTTTTTTTCTTAATAAATTTTTTATTTTAATAACTTTATTTTATTTTCTTTTATCCTCTTTCTTTCTTTCTCTTTCTTTCTTTCTACTTTTTCTTCCTTTTACTCTGAGCCATGTAGATGAAAGGCTCTTGATGCTCCAGCCAGGCATCAGGGCTGTGCCTCTGAGGTGGGAGAGCCCCAAGTTCATGACACTGGTCCACAAGAGAACTACCAGCTCAACATAATATCAAACGATGAAAATCACCCAGAGATCTCCATCTCAACACCAACACCCAACTTCACTCAATGACCAGCAAGCTACAGTGCTGGACACCCTATGCCAAACAAGTAGCAAGACAGGAACACAACCCCATCCATTAGCAGAGAGGCTGCCTAAAATCATAATAGGTCCACAGACACCCCAAAACACACCACCAGATGTGGACCTGCCCACCAGAAAGACAAGATCCAGCCTCATCCACCAGAACACAGGCACTAGTCCCCTCCACCAGGAAGCCTACACAACCCACTGAACCAACTTTAGCCACTGGGGCCAGACACCAAAAACAACAGGAACTATGAACCTGCAGCCTGCAAAAAGGAGACCCCAAACACAGTAAGATAAGCAAAATGAGAAGACAGAAAAACACACAGCAGATGAAGGAGCAAGATAAAAACCCACCAGACCTAACAAATGAAGAGGAAATAGGCAGTCTACCTGAAAAAGAATTCAGAATAACGATAGTAAAGATGATCCAAAATCTTGGAAATAGAATAGACAAAATGCAAGAAACATTTAACAAGGACCTAGAAGAACTAAAGATGAAACAAACAATGATGGACAACACAATAAATGAAATTAAAAGTACTCTAGATGGGATCAATAGCAGAATAACTGAGGCAGAAGAACGGATAAGTGACCTGGAAGATAAAATAGTGGAAATAACTACTGCAGAGCAGAATAAAGAAAAAAGAATGAAAAGAGCTGAGGACAGTCTCAGAGACCTCTGGGACAACATTAAATGCACCAACATTCGAATTATAGGGGTCCCAGAAGAAGAAGAGAAAAAGAAAGGGACTGAGAAAATATTTGAAGAGATTATAGTTGAAAACATCCCGAATATGGGAAAGGAAATAGTTAATCAAGTCCAGGAACCACAGAGAGTCCCACACAGGATAAATCCAAGGAGAAACATGCCAAGACACGTATTAATCAAACTGTCAAAAATTAAATACAAAGAAAACATATTAAAAGCAGCAAGGGAAAAACAACAAATAACACACAAGGGAATCCCCATAAGGTTAACAGCTGATCTTTCAGCAGAAACTCTGCAAGCCAGAAGGGACTGGCAGGACATATTTAAAGTGATGAAGGAGAAAAACCTACAACGAAGATTACTCTACCCAGCAAGGATCTCATTCAGATTTGATGGAGAAATTAAAACCTTTACAGACAGGCAAAAGTTGAGAGAGTTCAGCACCACCAAACCAGCTTTACAACAAATGCTAAAGGATCTTCTCTAGGCAAGAAACACAAGAGAAGGAAAAGACCTACAATAACAAACCCAAAACAAGTAGGAAAATGGGAATAGGAACATACATATCGCTAATTACCTTAAACGTAAATGGATTAAATGCTCCCACCAAAAGACACAGACTGGCTGAATGGATACAAAAACAAGACCCATATATATGCAGTCTACAAGTACCCACTTCAGACCTAGAGACACATACAGACTGAAAGTGAGGGGATGGAAAAAGATATTCCATGCAATGGAAACCAAAAGAAAGCCGGAGTAGCAATTCTCATATCAGACAAAATAGACTTTAAAATAAAGACTATTACAAGAGACAAAGAAGGACACGACATAATGATCAAGGCATCCATTCAAGAAGAAGATATAACAATTGTAAATATTTATGCACCCAAAATAGGAGCACCTCAATACATAAGGCAAACACTAACAGCCATAAAAGGGGAAATCAACAGTAACACATTCACAGTAGGGGACTTTAACACTCCACTTTCACCAATGGACAGATCATCCAAAATGAAAATAAACAAACACAAGCTGTAAATGATACATTAAACAAGATGGACTTAATTGATATTTATAGGACATTCCATCCAAAAACAACAGAATACACATTTTTCTCAAGTGCTCATGGAACATTCTCCAGGATGGATCATATCTTGGGTCACAAATCAAGCCTTGGTAAATTTAAGAAAACTGAAATTGTATCAAGTATCTTTTCTGTCCACAAGGCTATGAGACTAGATATCAATTACAGGAAAAGATCTGTAAAAAATACAAACACATGGAGGCTAAACAATACACTACTTAATAACGAAGTGATCACTGAAGAAATCAAAGAGGAAATCAAAAAATACCTAGAAATGAATGACAATGGAGACACGACGACCCAAAACCTATGGGATGCAGCAAAAGCAGTTCTAAGAGGGAAGTCTATAGCAGTACAATCCTAACTTAAGAAACAGGAAACATCTCGAATAAACAACGTAACCTTGCACCTAAAACAATTAGAGAAAGAAGAACAAAAAAACCCCAAAGTTAGCAGAAGGAAAGAAATCATAAAGATCAGATCAGAAATAAATGAAAAAGAAATTAAGGAAACGATAGTAAAGATCAATAAAAGTAAAAGCTCGTTCTTTGAGAAGATAAAGAAAATTGATAAACCATTAGCCAGACACATCAAGAAAACAAGGGAGAAGACTGAAATCAATAGAATTAGAAATGAAAAAGGAGAAGTAACAACTGACAATGCAGAAATACAAAAGATCATGAGAGAGTACTACAAACAACTCTATGACAATAAAATGGACAACCTGGAAGAAATGGACAAATTCTTAGAAATGCACAACCTGCCAAGATTGAATCAGGAAGAAATAGAAAATATGAACAGACCAATCATAAGCACTGAAATTGAAACTGTGATTAAAAATCTTCCAACAAAAGCCCAGAACCAGACGGCTTCACAGGCAAATTCTATCTAACATTTAGAGAAAAGCTAACACCTATCCTTCTCAAACTCTTCCAGAATATAGCAGAGGGAGGAACACTCCCAAACTCATTCTACGAGGCCACCATCACCCTGATACCAAAACCAGACAAGGATGTCACAAAGAAGGAAAACTACAGGCCAATATCACTGATGAACATAGATGCAAAAATCCTCAACAAAATACTAGCAAACAGAATCCAACAGCACATTAAAAGGATCATACACCATGATCAAGTGGGGTTTATTCCAGGAATGCAAGGATTCTTCAATATACGCAAATCAATCAACGTGATACACCATATTAACAAACTGAAGGAGAAAAACCACATGGTCATCTCAATAGATGCAGAGAAAGCTTTGGACAAAATTCAACACCCATTTATGATAAAAACCCTCCACAAAGTAGGCATAGAGGGAACTTTCCTCAACATAATAAAGGGCATATATGACAAACCCACAGCCAACATCATCCTCAACAGTGAAAAACTGAAAGCATTTCCACTAAGATCAGGAACAAGACAAGGCTGCCCACTCTCACCACTCTTATTCAACATAGTTTTGGAAGTTTTAGCCACAGCAATCAGAGAAGAAAAGGAAATAAAAGGAATCCAAATCGGAAAAGAAGAAGTAAAGCTGTCACTGTTTGCAGATGACATGATCCTATACATACAGAACCCTAAAGATGCTACCAGAAAACTGCTAGAGCTAATCAATGAATTTGGTAAAGTAGCAGGATAGAAAATTAATGCACAGAAATCTCTGGCATTCCTATACACTAAAGATGAAAAATCTGAAAGTGAAATCAAGAAAACATTCCCATTTACCACTGCAACAAAAAGAATAAAATATCTAGTAATAAACTTACCTAAGAAGACAAAAGACCCATATGCAGAAAATTATAAGACACTGATGAAAGAAATTAAAGATGATACAAATAGATGGAGAGATATACCATGTTCTTGGATTGGAAGAATCAACATTGTGAAATGATTCTACTTCCCAAAGCAATCTACAGATTCAATGCAATCCCTATCAAACTACCACTGGCATTTTTCACAGAACTAGAACAAAAAATTTCACAATTTGTATGGAAACACAAAAGACCCCAAATAGCCAAAGCAATCTTGAGAACGAAAAACAGAGCTGGAGGAATCAGGCTCCCTGACTTCAGACTATACTACAAAGCTACAATAATCAAGACAGTATGGTACCGGCACAAAAACAGAAAGATAGATCAATGGAACAGGATAGAAAGCCCAGAGATAAACCCACGCACATATGGTTACCTTATCTTTGATAAAGGAGGCAGGAATGTTCAGTGGAGAAAGGACGGCCTCTTCAGTAAGTGTAGCTGTGAAAACTGGACAGGTACCTGTAAAAGTATGAGATTAGATCACTCCCTAACACCATACACAAAAATAAGCTCAAAATGGATTAAAGACCTAAATGTAAGGCCAGACACTATCAAACTCTTAGAGGAAACCGTAGGCAGAGCACTCTATGACATAAATCACAGCAAGATCCTTTTTGACCCACCTCCTAGAGAAATGGAAATAAAAACAAAAATAAACAAATGGGACCTAATGAAACTTCAAAGCTTTTGCACAGCAAAGGAAAATATAAACAAGACCAAAAGACAACCCTCAGAATGGGACAAAATATTTGCAAATGAAGCAACTCACAAAGGATGAATCTCCAAAATTTACAAGCAGCTCATGCAGCTCAATAACAAAACAACAAACAACCCAATCCAAAAATGGGCAGATCTTAATAGACATTTCTCCAAAGAAGATATACAGACTGCCAACAAACACATGAAAGAATGCTCAACATCATTAATCATTAGAGAAATGCAAATCAAAACTACAATGAGATATCATCTCACACCGGTCAGAATGGCCATCATCAAAAAATCTAGAAACAATAAATGCTGGAAAGGGTGTGGAGAAAAGGGAACACTCTTGCACTGCTGGTGGGTATGTGAATTGGTACAGCCACTATGGAGAACAGTATGGAGGTTCCTTGAAAAACTACAAATAGAACTACCATATGAGCCAGCAATTCCACTACTGGGCATATATCCTGAGAAAACCATAATTCAAAAAGAGTCATGTACCAAAACGTTCATTGCAGCTCTATTTACAATAGCCCAGAGATGGAAACAACCTAAGTGTCCATCATCAGATGAATGGTTAAAGAAGATGTGGCACATATATACAATGGAATATTACTCAGTCATAAAAAGAAACGAAATTGAGCTATTTGTAATGAGGTGGATGGACCTAGAGTCTGTCATACAGAGTGAAGTAAGTCAGAAAGAGAAAGACAAATACCATATGCTAACACATATATATGGAATTTAAGAAAAAAAAAATGTCATGAAGAGCCTAGGGGTAAGACAGGAATAAAGACACAGACCTACTAGAGAACGGACTTGAGGATATGGGGAGGGGGAAGGGTAAGCTGTGACAAAGTGAGAGAGTGGCATGGACTTATATACACTACCAAACGTAAAACAGATAGCTAGTGGGAAGCAGCCACATAGCACAGGGAGATCAGCTTGGTGCTTTGTGACCACCTAGAGGGGTGGGATAGGGAGGGTGGGAGGGAGGGAGACTCAAGACAGAAGAGATATGGGAACATATGTATAACTGATTCACTTTGTTATAAAGCAGAAACTAACACACCACTATAAAGCAATTATACTCCAATAAAGCTGTAAAAAAAAAAAAAAAAAGTGACAGTTGCATTCCAGACCTATATTAGATGTTTAACAAATGTAAGTCGAGTCTGGATCAGAAGTTCATCATGTATGTATGACAGAACAAGAGTCTCTTATATGTCTGAGATCTTGGGGCAAGATTGGACTTAAAAATACGTATCCAAAGTATAGAATACTTGTTGTACAACATAAAAATATGCAATTGCTTGTGTAACAAATAAGATCTCTGTACCATGTAGAGTTTGCTCACATAGTGTAACTGTGACACATCAAACAATTTGGGGTCAGGTCTACTGATAGAAATGTTGAATGCCTCAACTGGCTGGCCATCATTATAATACTAAATTCTTAAAACAGACAGGACCTCGCCCTAAAAGTCACCTCTAGAGTTCCTAAATAGTTGTGTGCATATCAACTGGGAAAATGCACACATCTATCTGCCTTTTCTTGGAGACACAAAATTTGGAGCAAATACAATTTTGATGTTTCTTTGGTGATGACTGGGGATTCCTACCTTAGGGTACATAAACTGACTTGAGATCTGGTAATTAGATTGAGTTCAGAGTAAGTTTTTAATAATCACTCAATACAGCAGAATGGGTTGGAATGAACAACTGGGATAAAGCCCAAAGAAAGTTAAAATGATTAAAACTGGGGAAAACAGCTTCCATGAGGAACACAAAATAACTTTGTTTGCTCATCCTAGGAAAAGAAAAGGGGTCCACAAGGAATGTGGGATATTTAATAAAAAATCCCCCACCCCTCAGAGGACAGTTGTTGATGTTAAACAGCTTTTCAGTTTTTATTTGAGAGTGTACATGGCAGTGATTTTTAAAAGGCATTAAGCATAGACTCCTCAATGTAAAAGTGAGTGGAAATGCAATCATCAGGGAAGAACATAAAGCTTTTTCTGAAGACTTTTAGGAAAAAGAAACGAGAACTACTTTTCTTAGGCACCTATTTATTACATGACAAACTTCGCCGGATAAGATAGAGGCACATCTTTACCTATCTATATTTTAAAATATATATGCATATGTATATAATTCAGCTTCTAAACAACCCTTTGATAAAGAAGAATTAACAATTTAATTTTACAATAGAGGAAACAGAATCAGAGACTTAGCACTTTGCCTAAGTTCATACTACTACATAATGGAGGCTCCAAGACTGAAACTTATGTCTCTCTAGTACCATTTTCCCTGCCTTTTACTCTGCCCCATCCTGCAGGTCTGTTTGGATTGATTTCACTGATTCCCTACCTCTAAGCAGGAAGTAGAGTGATGGACAACCCAAGCTTTCCTAAACTCGCACTTAAGGTTCTTCTAGTTCAGGAAGCAGCAAACATTTTCTGTAAAGAATCAGATAGTATTTTATGCTTTGCAGGCCATGTGGTCTCTGTCACAACTATGCTGTCACTGTTGCATGAAAACAGCCATACACAGCCATAAATTAATGAGCTTGGCTGTGTTCCTATAAAACTTTACTTATAGCCACTGAAATCTGAATTTCATATAATTCTCAGGCATCACAAAATATTCTTCTTCTTTTGTTGCTTTTTTCCAACCATTTAAAAATTTACAGAAGATTCTTAGTTCATGGGCCATACTAAAAAAGGCAGTGGGTCAGATCTGGCTCGTGGCCCATAGTGTACCAATCCCTGCTCTAGTAAAAATTAAAAAAAAAAAAACACCTACAGGAAAGCATTACCCTCTGCTGCTTTGTCTAGTTTGTGGAGAATCAAAGCAGCCTTCCCTGGTAAGCAAGTTGAGTGAAAGTCTGTTAGAAAGCAAACCATTTTAATGAATTCTCGCTCCCTTTGTCTGTGTCTGGCAAGGTTGTTTTCAGTCAGGCAGGTTCTTTGCTGTTGTTGCTGTTGTTTTCTTATATAACATCTTTATTGGAGTATAATTGCTTTACAGTGGTGTGTTGGTTTCTGCTGTATAACAAAGTGAATCAGCTATACATGTACATATGTTCCCATATCTCTTCCATCTTGAGTCTCCCTCCCTCCCACCCTCCCTATCCCACCCCTCTAGGTGGTCACAAAGCACCCAGCTGATCTCCCTGTGCTATGCGGCTGCTTCCCACTAGCTATCTATTTTACATTTGGTAGTGTATATAACTCCATGCCATGCTCTCACTTCTTCCGAGCTTACCCTTCCCCCTCCCTGTATACTCAAGTCCATTCTCTACATATGCATCTTTAGTCCTGTCCAAGCAGGTTCACAGATTAAAGTTTGCAGTTGGAGAGCAGACATTAGGTATTGGTTCCTTAACTTCACCATGAGACTATCTTGGCATCAAGGATTTAACATTATGGAAATGGCCTCTGGCTAGGAAGAATGAGAATTCAGTCTTTAATCCTACATTCTTCTGAAAAAAAAAAAAAAAAATCCGCCTAAATAAATTGAGAAATCACTTGTCCAAGATCAATATTTCTGGAGACAATATGAAATTCATGAAAATGAAAGTGTGACAACTATGGGTGTATCTTGAGCTTCTGGGGATTTGAAAGGAGATTGACCATTTTTCTTAAAAGGTTCGAGGATTAGGGAGAAGCACATCTTCATCAGAACTGAAGTCCTTAGTGGTTTTTAGCCTTTGCAGTTCTAATTCAAACAAAACTGGAGACTAACAATTCAAGCCCTGTGGGATTTACAGCAGGAAAATAGTATCATTTTAGGTTTACCAGTTTGTTCATATCACAAAAGTTTTGGCATGGAATTATTGCATAAATCCTCAACTCCTCTTTAAGCTTCTGTCTGCTCAGTGAAAGCATCTACACCAAGGACATTTGCTGCTTCCTCTAAAATCAGAGTCCTGGCCCAAGCCAAAGTGTTTATTCAACAGCTACCAACAGTAGCAACACTGCTGATGAGGGGAGGGGGGCTACCCATCGCTTGTGTCTCTGGAAACACAGGCCATTATTGGCCTTAAATGTCCCTGCCATCCATTCAATAAACAGTCTGAATGCCTATTGTGCTACTAAAAATATACAAACAGGTGATACACTTTACTACTAATACACAAATAGCTCATTTTCTTGCGTTCAGCAGATGTTTAGCACATTTTCTAGACGAATGATTTGATTAGGTTGAGTGAATTAGTGAGTTCTCAACCAAAAAGATTTTGTTGCCAAAACTGGGTATTGGCAAGAGGTACTGTCAATGTTGGCATGGCTCCTGCTAGAGGAATTCTTATTCTTATAAATTACTCGCCACTTTTGAGCACTTCGCTTGTGCCAGAAACTCATTTTCACTGTGAGAGAAGTGCTAATATGATTCTGACTTTACAGACAGGCAGTTGAGACTGCGAAGTAAATTGACCTAATTCACACAGAAGGGACCAAATTAAGACCCCAACCCATTTGTGTTTGACTCAAAACTCTGTGGACTCAACGTCTACTCATTGCAGCCTCTTTGAACATAAGTTCATCACTGGAGAGAGGACAAGAGAATGATTACTTACACCAGTATGTTGATTCTCCTTCAGGAAGCCCTATCACTCCCATTCTACGTCAGGGCATTTCTGGGGAAACCAGATGGTACTCAGAGACATACCGAAATCCAAAATCCAGAAGAATACAAGCAAATGGACTAGTATTCAGGTACGCAAGTCTCCTGAACACCTCCTGTCATTTTCACTTTTTCTTTCCCTGGTATTAACTACACGTGGATTCCATTCGCCGATTTCCAGTCCTGTCCTGTCATTACAACTCTTTCCAAACATGCCTTTTTGCTGCTTCCTTGGAGTTTAGGTCTTTCTTTTGGGTAGCAGAGTCATAGTGACAGAGGATGAGGGAGAGGAACAGTGATTCATGATGCACTCACACAAGACCTTGCCAGGACTGGGATCAAAGATGCAAACTGCTGGATTAGTCAAACACGCAACACACTTTGAAAGCAAGACCTCTTTTATGTCGAAGGTGCAGTGTGTAGGAGAAAGCAATAAATGTCTCCCTTGTTCTTAGGCTTTTTTTTTCCAGAAATAAGTTCACTCTTCCAAGGAGCCTGGTTTGATTAACAGGGTGGGGCAAACACATCCAAATACAGATAAGTCAGGCACCAAAGAACATAGAGCTTCAGCCAAACACAACATTCGACAGAGTTTTAATAAAAAACAAATTTAAAAATATCACTCCCTATTTCAGTTTCTGTCCTCTGAATATTTTTTCTTTGACATATCTGTTGTATAGAATCTATGTGATTGTGTTTGTACGTTCTGGGAGGTTTGGATCAAATATTAAAGGAAAAAGAAGACAGCCTTCTTCGGCAAATTTAATAGTATGATCACTCATCGTGCACTAATCAGGTAAAACAGAGGGAACAAATGGGTAATCCATGGGCCTATTTAGACGAGGGGCATGTTTTTAAAGGGCACGATGTTAGAAACTCTGATATTTTTCTTTTTATAACATTTAAAATTCCACATAAAAATTCAGCTTGGAGCTCCAAAAAATCTCCTAAATGATGATTTCTTGTAGCA
This sequence comes from Orcinus orca, assembly GCF_937001465.1. NCBI lineage: Eukaryota > Metazoa > Chordata > Mammalia > Artiodactyla > Delphinidae > Orcinus > Orcinus orca. Next base: position 70,860,036 of record NC_064575.1, read on the forward strand.
ACAGTCAGTTGAAGCTGAGTAGAAACTGCCCTGGTAGATAGAATGTACATAATCCAGGTCGGCATAATGCCCAGGCCGGTGAACGAATTATACGACAACCCCAGAAGAATCTGAGTTCACATCCTCTGATGCCAAAAAGTTAAGGACTTCTCATTAAATTACTCTCCATGTGGGGAGAAGAGAGAAATCTTCAGAATTTTCTAATAACTTGAGGAGATTTTACATCATAAGAGTTTCTCCCTGTACCTATTCTCGCTGTATTAACCCCCTCCTATGTTAGAATTACTTCCATAAAGTGGGTCATAGCCTTCAGGTTGATGGGAAAAGGCTGAGAACGTCTTTAGAGATTTGAATCAACTGAGAAAAGAGTGAACTTGAACGTATTCAGAATATTTACTTCAAGGATCACTAAATAAAGTTCAGTTTGTGCTATTGGTTTACACTGGCAGAGATGAGTTAAAATGATTACTGAGCACTTTGGGAGCTGGTTACAACAACGGAAAAGTAACTTCTGCATAATGAATGAGTGAGTCAGAGCAATTGTGCGGAAACTTTTCTAACACAAGAAATGTTTCCTCTTACAGAATCTTTTGTCTTCCAAAATGTAAAACAAATAAACAAGTTTTTCACTTGAATATGAGGAGGGATTTCCCCCCTCTTTTGTAACACCCACTCAACCCCTAGGGCACAACAAATAAGAGTTTGAGAACCAGGGAAAAGGATTATACCTTAGAGTTTTAGGTTACTTTTAGCTTTAAATATCTGTAATTCATAGCAACTGGAATAACATCTGTTTCTCATAAAGTCCTCTTACTAGCCATATCACCTCAGGCAGGTAACAAAGTCTCTGAGCCTCTTATTTTATAACATAAGTATAATAAAATCTGACAGTAATATACATGCACACATACTAAGTGTGTGCTGTTTGTGTTTTGGGTCCATTCCTTTCCTATCATTACCCTAATTAGATTCAGATAAACTTGGTTCCGTTCCCCAATTCCAAAGGTGACACAAGACACAGGCGATGACACAGACATAGAAAAATCATGCCCAGAAGCTATCAGTAAAGTGTTGCTCTTTCTGGGGCACTGAGCAATCGAATGGAGAAGACCCAGAGCTCTTTGCAGGCATCTTTGCCACTCTGTGATAAAAGGCTACCTGAGAATGATGCCACCAGAGATCAGAGCAGAGGAAAAAGAAGAGTGAAACCTCCCTGATCCTTATTGCCACACCCAGACTATCCCAGACTTCGTGAAGTGACATAAGCTAATATATTTTCTTAATTTAAAAGCTAGTCCATTTTGAGTTTTCTGTCGTTTGCAACCAAGAGAGTGTTAATAACAGCGTCTAACTATGGGGTGGCTCTAAAGATTAAGTTAAGCCATGGAAATGAAAGCAATGTGTAAAGTGCTAGCATTACTTTCCTCAAATCAACATTTCAGGACATTCCATCATTCCCGTTCAAAAGGAATTTCCATCTTTTACCATCAAATTTCATACTATTTCTGATTCAAGGTGAGCCAAACATTTTGTCTATTGCGTAAGTTTTCTTTTTGCTGACATGTCACAGTTATTTCAACATCTATTCAGTCTATAATGTACAACTATTTATAAACAGCAGCGGTTCTGCCAATACATGACAGGAAAATTCACCACCAATGTGTGCTACCAACAAGTCAAGTCAGAGATGCCAGGTCATTGGCATTTTTCAGATTACATTTGATTTGCTCAATGCCAAAGCTCTCTGGGGGCTTCCCCGGTGGCGCAGTGGTTGAGAGTCCGCCTGCCAATGCAGGGGACACGGGTTCGTGCCCTGGTCCGGGAAGATCCCACATGCCGCGGAGTGGCTGGGCCCGTGAGCCACGGCCGCTGGGCCTGCGCGTCCGGTGCCTGTGCTCCGCAACGGGAGAGGCCACAACAGTGAGAGGTCCGCGTACCGCAAAAAAAAAAAAAAAAAAAAAAAAGATAAAAGCTCTCTGGATTTCTAGAGCATGTAAAGTTGCATTACCAGGATTCAGCTACATTTTAAAACATTAGAAATGGACAAAATCAGGAAGAGGATATGGGATATAATCTGGAAAAAAAAATAAGATTAAGTCGAGTTACTTCAAGAGTAAACAGGGAGTTGTGAAGAATAATTTAAAATGTAGGAAACTAGTGAAATCATAGATGCTAAGGGAGAAGACTTTCAAGGATTTCAAAAGTTACAGAAAATATATGAAGAGATGAAGATGGGGAAATATCCACTGGATTGGTGACCTACACTAGAGCATATTCAGTACAGTTAGGGGAGGGAAAGGGAGATTGGAGCAGAAAAAATAGTAAATGAGAGATAGGTAAGTAAAAAGAGCGATTATTAACTACTTTTTTTTTTCCTGCAGTATGCGGGCCTCTCACCGCTGTGGCCTCTCCTGTTGCGGAGCACAGGCTCCGGACGCGCAGGCTCAGCGGCCATGGCTCACGGGCCCAGCCGCTCCACGGTATGTGGGATCCTCCCAGACCGGGGCACGAACCCGTGTCCCCTGCATCGGCAGGCGGACTCTCAACCACTGCGCCAGCAGAAAAGCCCTATTAACTATTCTTTTGGAAGTTTAGAGACGAGGAAAAAAAGGAAGAATTTCATTAGAATGAGAAGACTGAGTCCAAAAGAAAAATATTGAATGAACTGAGTGGAAACTGACCCATGTCCATATATTATTCTAATTTCTTATACATAATACAATTAAGCTAAAAACTTGAACGTCAAAACAGCCTCTGGATTGACCTGATAATTCATGAGTTTAAATAGACTATATGTTTCTTTTTTGTGTGTGTGTGTGTGTGGTATGCAGGCCTCTCACTGTTGTGGCCTCTCCCGTTGCGGAGCACAGGCTCCGGACGCGCAGGCTCATCGGCCACGGCTCACGGGCCCAGCCGGGCCCAGCCGGGCCCAGCCGCTCCGTGGCATGTGGGATCTTCCTGAACCGGGGCACGAACCTGCGTCCCCTGCATCGGCAGGCGGACTCCCAACCACTGCACCACCAGGGAAGCCCGACTATATGTTTCTTGAAGGTAAAGACGATACCTTCTAATTTGACGTCTCCATGATACCTAGCTCTGTGAATGGGACGGGGGGTGGGGGTGGGGGCTATAGGATTGAAATAACCGTGTGAATAAACAAATTTAAAAATGTTAGTTTTGTCACAGTTCATTAAAACCATTTCAGATTATTTTATGTCTTCTGTGCATGAAATGTAAATCATTGAACAAATAAACTGAAATCTTCAAGTCTTCTACTGACAAAATGACCCAGAAGGGCATAAAGAGCAGTCAGTTATAATAATGATATAATGGTTGCTTCAAACTGATTCAACAGTTATGAAAAAAAAAGTATGCAAAAGAAACAAAAGTGTTCTTTTAAAGGAAGTAATGAAACAACTTTGAAGGAACATTTCTCTTTAGATATCCAAAAAAATAATAAACTTATAACCAGTTAGCATGAATTTGCAAACTAAGTCTGTCTATTCTTCTCATTGAAATATTGAATTTATACCTCAAGGAAGGGGTTATATGGATTGTATATTACCAGTTTTAATAAAGCAGTATACGGGGAAGCAGCTACAAATCTGAATGTAAATCTATCTTAGCTACCCCAAGCTACCTGTCCACACCGTCTTAGGTCAGATTCTTGGTAGCAGAGCCTATAGGGTACATGTGCCCAATATTTATTAAGGAAATGCTCCCGGGAAGACTGGTGAAAGAATAAGGAAAGTAGTTTAGGTAAGGGAGAAGAAGCCCAGAAAGGATGGATTTTAGGATAAGTCCCAGCTTCAGTCAGGCTGCTTCAGTCCTGCACTAGTCAGTCACTGGTACAAGCCACTGATAGTGGGCAAACAGGCAGTATGTAAATTTTCAGGCAGAACTGCAGAGGTGGTTTGGTCTAATTGCTCAAGGGTAATTCTCTAAATATAGTTGAAGGTTCTACTTAACCAGCAAATACACGGAAGTGAGGTGTTGGGTATGTAGAACCAGTGAAAGGGATCAAAGGGGCTTGGAGAGACCACCAATAAAACTCATACCCTAGGCTAGCTATTTTTTTTCTTTTTATATTTTATTGAGGTATAGTTCATTTACAATATTATATTAGTTTCAGTTGTACAACACAGTGATTCAAAACTTGTATAGCTTAAACTCCATTTAAAGTTATTATAGGGCTTCCCTGGTGGCACAGTGGTTAAGAATCTGCCTGCCAATGCAGGGGACACTTGTTCGAACCCTGGTCCGGGAAGATCCCACATGCCATGGAGCAACTAAGCCCGTGCGCCACAACTACTGAGCCTGTGCTCTAGAGCCCATGTGCCACAACTACTGAGCCCGTGTGCCACAACTACTGAAGCCCACATGCCTAGGGCCCTTGCTCCACAACAAGAGAAACCACAGCAATGAGAAGCCCACACACCACAACAGAGTAGCCCCAGCTCAACGCAACTAAAGAAAGCCCACACACAGCAACGAAAACCCAACACAGCCAAAAATAAATAAATATTTATATATTTTTTAAGTTATTATAAAATATTGGTTATATTCCCTGTTCTGTATAATATATCCCTGTAGCTTATTTTCATGGGTTAGATTGATTCATTCTATTAGAGAAGATGGAAAGCCAAAAACTATATTTCCTAGACTTCCTTGAGGCTAAATTCCTGTATTAGAAATAGATTCTATGAGATTTGGACAGTAGAAATGAGGTAGAGAAATCTCCCTGCAGCTGTTGACTACTGTTGCTATCTAGGAGGGTTATAAAAACAGAAGTATTCCCTGGGCAGTATTGTGAAATACATTATCCAACTTTGTACAGGTCAAAAAGCAGTGGCAGAGCATCAAAAAGGATAAAATATTTAGGAGTAAACGTAACCAAGGTGAAAGACTTGTACACCGACAACTACAAAACCCTGATGAAAGAAACTAAAGAAGACACAAATAAATGGAAAGACTCTGTGTTCATGGATTAGAAGATTTAATATTGTTAAAATGTTCATACTGGGACTTCCCTGGTGGCACAGTGGTTAAGAATCCGCCTGCCAATGCAGGGGACACGGGTTCGAGCCCTGGTCCAGGAAGATCCCACATGCCGTGGAGCAACTAAGCCCGAGTACCACAACTACTGAGCCTGCGCTCTAGAGCCCACACACCACAACTACTGAACCTGTGTCACAACTACTGAAGCCCACGCACCTAGAGCCCGTGCTCTGCAGCAAGAGAAGCCACCACAATGAGAAGCCCGCACACCACAAAGAAGAGTAGCCCCTGCTCGCCATAACTAGAAAAAGCCCACACGCAGCAACAAAGACCCAACACAGCCAAAAATAAATTAATTAATTAGTTAACTTTTAAAAAGTGTTCATACTACCCAGAGCAATTTATTAATTCAATGCAATCCCTGTCAAAATCCCAATGGCATTTTTTGCTGAAATTGAAAAAAAAAAAAATCCTAAAACTTATATGGAATTTCAAAGGCCCTCAAATATTCAAAACGATCTTAAGAAAAACAAAACTAGACACTTCATACTACCTGATTTCAAAACGTATTGCAAAACTACATTAGTCAAAATACTATAGACCAACTGAACAAAATAGAGTGACCAGAAATAAATTCTCACATGTATGGTCAAATAATCTTCAACATGGATAGCAAGAATACACAATGGAATAAGGATAGTGTCATCAACAAATCGTATTGGGAAAACAGAGTAACCACATGCAAAAGAATGAAGTTGGACACTTACCTTACACCATATACAAAAATTAACCCAAAATCGATTGAAGAGCTAAATATAAAACCCAGAACTGTAACATAAGAAAAAAGCTTTATAACCTTGAGTTTTTGAGAATGATCTCATGGATATGACACCAAAAGCATAGACAAATGGGACTACATCAGACTAACAAGCTCTACACAGCAAAGGAAACAACCAACAGAATGAAAAGGCAATTTATGGAACGGGACAAAATATTTCCAAACCATATACATGATAAGGGATTAATATCCAGAATATTAAAGAACTCCTATGACTCAACAAAAATAATCTGACTTTTTAATTGGCAAAGGACCTGAATAGACATTTCTTCAAAGAAGATACATAAATGGCCAAAAAGCATATGAAAAGATGCTCAAAATCACTAATCATCACGGAAATGCACATCAAAACCACAATGAGATATAACTTCACACCTGTTAGAATGTTTTCTGTTCTTTTGATAATGAACAACAAGTACTGGAAAGAATGTGAGGAAACTGCACTTGTCCACTGTTGGTGGAAATGTAAAGCGGTTTAGCTGCTATGTAACACAGTATGGAGATTCTTCAAAAAATTAAAAATAAAATTACCATATGATCCAGCAATCCTGTTTCTAGGCATATATCAAAAGAATTGAAAATAGGATCCCCAGGAGATATTTGCACACCAATGTTCACTGCAACATTATTTGCAATAGGCAAGAGGTGGAAGCAACCTAAATGTCCACCAACAGATGAACGGATAATGAAGAAACAGTATATACATACAGTAGAATATCATTTAGCGTTTAAAAAATCTTGTCATATGCAACAACATGAATGAAACTTGAGAACATTATGGTAAGTGAAACAAGCCAGTTCCAGGAAGACAAATGCTGCATGATCCCACTAACGCGAGGTATCTAAAGCACTCAAACTCTTAGAAACGAAGTAGGATGGTGGTTGCCAGGGACTGGGGAAAAGGGAGTTGTTCAATGGATACAGAATTTCACTTTCGCAAGATGAAAAAGTGCTAGAAATCTGTTGCGTAACAATGAACATATAGTTAACATTACTGCACTGAACACTTAAAAGTGGTCAAAATGGTAAATTTCATGTTATGTGTTTTCTACCACAGTTTTCTTCTTAAAAAAAAAAAAAAAAAAAAAAAGCAGTGGTGGTGGTAGAGGCTACTTGTACTGACTTCCTACTCCTGGACCGAATCTTTAGTGTCCACTCCCTTGGTTCCGGTGTGAAGAATTGGGCTGCTGGGCATCAGAGGTAGCATAGCTCAAGCTACAGTCTCACAAGCGCTGCTGTGGAACAGTGGTTCTCATACTTTAACGTGATGCACTCAAGTCACTGGGAGGTTTTATTAACATCAGATTCTGTTGAGTTAGTCTGGCGTGGGGCCTGAGAATAAACAAGCCCGCCGGTGATTCAACGTTCCATGTCCTCAGACCACACTTTTGAATATCAAGGCTCTAAGATCAGGTCTGTATGGTTCTGGATGCCTAGAACATGTTTTTTCAATCCTTTCAATTATTCTACAAGTATCTGATTAAGTAGGAAGGGACTGAATACAGGTAGAGTACCCAAGGTGGTTTCTACTTCCTGATTGAACATTTAATGAACCTTGGACAGTTGTTCAGCTAATTCATTTAACAAATATTACTGAGAATCTATTATATGTCAAAATTCTAGGAGGCAATGCAAGAGTGGTAAACAGGACGAGGCAAGATCTGTGTTTTTATGAAGCTTGCATAATATTGGTGAGAGACAGTTAACAAACATATCTGGCAGTGAAAGATGCTCTTCGGCAAAAGGTTGGTATAGTTTTATCGGGACATTGGCTTAATCAGTCTCTCAATCTGATGCATATATGTAGTGATGCATGGGTCTTAGAGAAGGAACAAAATAAGGTTATTGTGATTCTCAGGCTGAAAGGACCAGTCTTCTACACATAAAAGGCCCAGACTTGAGAAGTCAGTGGAGAAGGGCCAGGTACGTATCTCCTTCACCCCGAAGAAATTGGGCAGCGGAATTAATTCCTAGGAAACTTGCCTTAAACAACCAGGCAACCCGGCAGACAGATCACAAGGCTTTGAAGTCTGGTGAGACCTTTACGGTTGTAGAGAATGGACAGCATGATAAAGTCAATGTGAAGCAAGAAAGAAGAGTTTAAAGATAGAAGGAAAAGGAGGAGAAGTTCAAAAAAGAATGAAGATTCAGAAGTAGATAGGTAAAGAGAAGACAATGGTTGTCTCCAAGTCGTAAAGCTCCACCTACTGATCAAAGAAGGTTTTTATAGTTTTAGAGAATCTTCTCTTCCATGAGGTAGAAACAAATGACCCAACAGTGTAAATTGGATTTGGTGTCAGAGTCCCTACATTTCACCCCTGAATACGTAACCTCAGGCAAGTCAAGACTTCAGTGCGCCCCAGTGGGAGAATCATCATAGCCATACCTCCTGAAGAGGATTTCAGAAAGTATTAGTTGAAGTGGCAAGTGTGGAACCCATGACAAACAAGAGGACTCAGTAGGGTTTACGTGCCATTTATTCTCCTGTTATTTGTCGTTCTGAGGTAATATTTTTCTAGAAGCGATTGGCCCTAGGAGAAGGGTCAATTTTGTACACTCTGGACAACCAAAGCAGGACTCCAATCCACATTGTTCTCACTCTCTCCCACCGGAAATCTTATTTCAGGTAGAGTTTCGGCACAGTGTAGCACTTCATTTTTTATAGTCACACATGGAGTATAGTTAACTTTTATTACATTCCATTTTATTTCATAAGTGTTTCAAGACTGCTTAAAAAGCCATATACAATAAATGAAAGTATAAACTTAAAATTAACATAGCACGAGAGTAGAAGGAAAAGCAGGAATAGGGACACTTAAGTCAAGAATGAGATTAAGAATTAATATCCTATGGCCCTCATGATTTTGGCTTTCGGCTTTCTGACAGTCAAATGTATGGCCCATCATTTTCCAAAATGGGAAACTTGTCTATGAAATGAGAACTAATCAATGACCTACTGGAAAAATAGCCACTCTTACTTCTAAGATCAGCCACGAAAATTTTGCTACAAAGAACACTGCAGGAAATGATTCATATTCTTAAGAGACACATAATGGAAGGTCTTTCTTATCGTCTTCAGTGTAGCCTGATGTATCATGCTTAAATCCACTCGATGAAACCAATTCTGGGGTGATGGCAGGGGTGGCGACAATACTTCCATGTGTATTGGGAGCATCTGTCACACTCAACTGAAATACTTTTTAAGGTCATATAATGGTACGTAGTGGGGGAGAAGAAGAGTTTTGCAGTGAGACAGTTCTGGATTTAAATACCATCCCCACTGCTAAATAACTTTGTGGTCATAAGCAATTTTTTAATACTGCTGAGACCCATTTTTCTCTCTTTAAAAAGAGGAGTAGGCACCGCTTTCTAGGATCCAATGACGTATAGGAAAGCAGCTAGCATGGTGTGAGGCACATGTTTAGCTCATTTTCTTCCTCCCTTCGCTATTCTCCACGATGCCTAGCACAAGCTTCCACAAATGGTAGGCACTCAACAAATACTTGTCCAACTGCACTCGGTCCTCTAAAGACACCCTGATGCTATTCTGTCCCTGAGGCCCAAACTGACTCAAAGATAAATGCCTTGGACCATCCTCCAAATCTAGATTGTTCAGTGTAAGATTGTCCAATTTTTCTTGAATGCTGATTTAACGTAGGCAATGCTGAAGAGTTTAGGGACCCTGTAAGAGGCACTTTCTGAAAGGGCCCCCAGTGATCCCTGCTTCCTGATACTCATGCCCTTATGTGAACCTGAGTGCGAGCTATACCCAGTGGTTTGTTTCTAATGAATAAAATAAAACCAAGGTGATGGGATATCACTTCTGAGATTAGGTTACAAATGGCCGACTTCGATCTCCCTCCCTCTCTCTCTCTCCCGCTCTCTCTGTCTGTCTGTCTGTCTGTCTCTCTCTCTCTTTGGTTCTCTCACCTGCTTGCTCTCATGAAGCAAGCTATTATATTATAAACTGCCCCAGGAGGACACCCACATGGCAAACTGAGGGACACCTCTGACCAATAGCCGGTGAGGTACTGAACCCTGCCGACATACGGGTGAGTTTGGAAATGGATTTTTTCCCTAGTGGAGTCTTTAGAATCTTCGGATAACTGCAGCCTCAGTCAGCATCTTGATTGCAACCCTGTGAGAAACCTTAAGGCAGGTGACCCAGTTAAGCTATATTCAGATCCCTGATTCACAGAAACTAGACGTGTGTGCACTGTTTTTTAGCTGCTACATTTTTATACAGCCATAATAACTAATACAGGTCCTTTACTCCAGTGGAGTCCTAGGCCCTATACCTGATCTGACGTAGGTCTCACTGACTCCTAATGAGGACCAGATAATAGGGAAACAATACAGTTTAGCAAAGCTAACCTGCAATCTGCAGTCCTCTTGATGTTAGCTGGTGTCTAAGGCAGTAGGGAAGCTCTGTGGTTAAGTTAGAGGCCCTGACCTTGCATTCATAGGTGTCTTCCAATTGGACTAATGGAATTTGGCCTTCATTCCATTTCCGAGTGGTCTTCCAGCTCTTCTCTACTTAGAGCTGCCTGGCAAAGTCATTATAAAGTATCTCTAGCACCACCGGCCTTAAGAAAATCGCATTATTTTCAGCTTGTCAAATGCATAAAATTCCAGATATTAATAAATCAATCTTCGGGGCCAACCTATAGAACATTTTAGGAAGTAAAAACGTTTTTTCCACTGAGAAGTTTGGTGTACTTCAGTAAATAAAGTTTCCCTGCCACTGTTTCTCTTCAGTGAGGCCTGAAGTGATGCACCTACATCTTTTTCTGCCCATTGGTTTCCACACTATCCCATCCACACTGGCTCCACACACACACACACACACACACACACACACACACACACAGAGTGTGGGAATCTCCATTAGAAACAAAGATGAATTAGCCAAATTGGCACCGCTTGTGACTAAACCAGATGTAAACTGTTCCATCAGAAATGAAAGAATTACAGTCCTTGCCCCTTGCCAAAGGTGTCATAACCCTCTGTGCCACGTTGATCTCTAAGCAACGTCCAGGCAAAAACGTCATTTCCCAGCCCCAGATATAACAGCATATTGCCTAGAAGAGAGCTGGGTCGAGTTTTACCACATCAAGCAAATTAGTTTGTGAAATGAAGAATACAGTGTGAGCGGAAGCTTCAAAGATGCAGGGTCAAAACACACCAGCCCAGACCACAGACCAGATGTGAACAGAGGTGATCTCAGCAGTGCCTGGGTCAGTGTTGCACTGGAAGAAATGAATCCTGACAAGGGCTGGAAGTCAGGTGGCTGAGTTTGCATTCTCTGGCTCAGCCACGGGTTTCCCTTAAGAAGACGTATATCCCTCCCAAACAACCTGGGCATGAATTTAATTCTTCATTAAATAAGGGCAAACACTCAATTTTTACCTAGTTATAATTTCCAAATTATATAGAAACTTGTAGATATTCATAATTATGATTCTGTAACTTAGCTATATAAAGATTTTTAGTTGTTGGACATATGCTTCTGTGCATCCTAACAGCATTGCAGGAGCTCTATCCCCATTTTATTGATGAGGGTAGTCAAGCACAGAGAAGTAGTATGTTATGACAATATATGACAGTATGACAGTACGAGCACTAAGCTTGAACCCCAACATCTGGCTTGGCCACTCACTAGCTGTGTAATACTGGCCAGTCAACTTAACCTTTCAGTCTCTCTGAAATTGGAGATAAATACTGACGTTGCATTTGTAAGGATTCCACGTAAAGTTCTGTAGAGACTTTAATGTGAACACAAACGCGCTCTGTATCTTATAATCACTAACCATAGTTCAAATCATTATTAAGTGGCAGAGTCAAGAATGGTCTCTGAACTCTTTGCTTCTCCAAGTGTGGTCTATGGTGTGTCAGCATCAACAATCCCAGGGAGCTTGTTAGAGATTGGAATCTCAGTTCGTAGCCCAAAACTAATGAATCAGGATATGCATGTTAACAAGACTGCCAGGTGACTCCTATGCACATGAAAGTTGTGAAACACAGCCCTTACTTCAGTCTCAGAGTTGAACATTCTTCCCTAGCAGACTGCCATGAGCCATCCAAACAAAATAGACCACTAGGGTTCATTCCTGAATCTTTTCCCATCTCCTTTGCCCATCCTCCAATGAGAAAGGTTTCACAGTAGATATTGGTTTACTTGCAGGGCTGGGTGAGGGGACAATCATCTAAGATAGGCTAACCTTATTTTTTTAATAATTATCATTATGGATTATAAGCCTAATGCATGTGGAAAATATCTTTTTACTGGAGAAAATATATTAAAAAACCTTGCAGTTTCCCAGTTAATATTTAGAGATATTTTGTCTTTCCTTCATATACATACATTATATGACATAGATAACTAATAAGAACCTTCTGTATAGCACAGGGAACTCTACTCAATATTCTGTAATGGCCTATATGGGAAAAGAATCTAAAAAAGTGGATATATGTATATGTATAACTGATTCACTCTGCAGTACACCTGAAACTAACACAACATTGTAAATCAACTATACTCCACAAAAAGTTTTTTTTTTTAAGTACAACTTTTGTTTGCATGGTACTACTACATCATAGGCTTATATCAGGTACTTTTAAGAGAAACATGCATGTATTCTCCACAAAACTGAAACACTATTTAAGCATTATATTCTCCCCAAGCCTAGCTCACCACTTAGCACAAAGTGCGTGCCCTCGGTAATATTCCCCGTACTGAAGACAGAACTTTTAAAAAAGTTATAATCAGATTTTCCCTAATAAACACAACACTGTAAATCAGCCATACTTCAATTTAAAAATACATCAGGTTAAATCTACAAAACATTTTCCAAAAATAAAAGTTATGTTAGCACAGATGTTCAATCTGTCTGTAATGAGTGGTTCTAAAATGATTCATTAATGGATTATATTTTTTTGATATAGGTTTCATTTTTCAAGAAGCTTTGGGGAATACTGTGGTAATTCCCGGGTAATTTCTGATTTGGTAGAAGTTCAGTGCAAAGAAATGCTTTGAAGCAGAATCCAAAGTGGCAGAAGTATCACTGTAACTGAGCAATTTCTAGGAAGAGCGCAGATGACTCTGCTAGCGCTGTCCCAATTTCCAAGTTGTATGTTGTCCCTAGCAATGTCCTGCGTTTCATCACTTCAGAAAAACTCATCTCTTTGTGCCATCTAGTGTCAAGGAATCTATTTCATATCATAACGTTCTTTCAATGGCAAAGAGTGTAAAAGAATGGAGTGTCAGAAGCCTAGCTCTGACTACCATACATATATCTAGAGAAAGGTAGCTCCACCCCATCACTATTGGCATATTCTTCGTCCTGGAGAGAGTGCTGTGCATTGCAGGATGCTTAACAGCATCTCTGGCCTTTACCCACGAAATGCCAGTAGCAAACTCCTCCCCCTGAAATACAACAACCAAAAATATCTCCAGGCATTGTTAAATGTCCCCTGGAAGGCAAAATCACCCCCTTATTAAGAACTGATCTATTCACACCTACTTAGAATGGCTATAATTAAAAAAAAAAAAAAAAGCAAGTGTTGGCAAGGACATAAAGAAATTGGAACCCTATGTGAAACAGTGTAGCCATTGTGGAAAACAGTTTCTCAAAAGATTAAATATGGAACTACTGCCTGACCCAGCAATTCTACTTTTAGGTATGTATCCAAAAGAACTGAAAGGGACTCTTAATATCTGTACACAGTGTTAACAGCAACATGATTCACAATAGCTAGAGTGAAAATGACCCATCTGCCCATCAACAGATGAATAAACAAATGTGATATATATATGTGTTTTATTTATACATATATATAGCTTTTTATATTTTTATGCATAGAAAATTAACTTAAAAAGGAATGAAATTTTGACACATGCTACAACATGGATGGACCTTGAAAACATTACATTTAGTTAAATAAGCCAGAAGGACAGGTATTATATGATTCCACTTATATGTGGTACCTAGAATAAGCAAATTCAGAAACAGAAATGCAGAGTAGAGGTTCCCAGGCACTTGGGGGAGGGGGGAAAGGGAAGTTGTTGTTTAATGGATACAGAGTTTCTGTTTGGAATGATCAAAAAGTTTGGGGTGTAATAGTGGTGATGCCTATACAATATTGTGATCGTATTTAATGCCACTGATTCATATACCTACAAATGGTTAAAATAATAAAATTATGTATATTTTACCACAAATTTTTAAAAACTTTTAAAAAAAGAACTGACCTAAAGTGATCATTTACATTCAGGAGAATTAGAAACAAATCAACCAAAAATATAAATTTCTATTCATTATTAATTATGCATAGCTTTTTTAGATGACTTATTTATTGTGTTAGAAGATGGGGAACGGAGGGGAATCCCTTGCCTAAAAAGCTGGGAGACCTGGATTCTGGTCCGAATTCGCTATATGAAGTTAGCATATTATTTTAGTTCCTTTATCCTTCATTTCCTCATCTGTAAATGGTAGATTAATAACATTATCACCATGTGCAGTGGTAAATTTCCATATTCTCGAAGTCTGAGAATGAGACTATGAAAATCATTTTCAAAGCATTTGTGGAAAACCCTGATAATAAGTATCATAGGGCTTCCCTGGTGGCGCAGTGGTTGAGAGTCCGCCTGCCGATGCAGGGGACGCGGGTTTGTGCCCTGGTCCGGGAAGATCCCACATGCCGCGGAGTGGCTGGGCCCGTGAGCCATGGCCGCTGGGCCTGCGTGTCCGGAGCCTGTGCTCCGCAACGGGAGAGACCACAACAGTGAGAGGCCCGCGTACCGCAAAAAAAAAAAAAAAAAAAAAGAAGTATCATAAACATTTCTTTGTGCAGAAATATCAGAAAATGATGAGGCATTATACTGAACTTGACAAAGTATGGTGATCTGAAAACTACAATCTTAGTATTTCCATTGCGATAAAAACACAAAGATTTCCTTGCAGGTGAGATGTTAACTCTGCTTCCCAACTTAAGGTATAAGGTTGTTTAAAATAGCATCCCTGTCTTCTCCCCTTCCTTTCTCCATCCTCTTCCTCACCCACCTTTATTACCTATATTACCTATTTCATTACCTTTATTACATAGTCTCTCTCACCTAATGAAGTTTACTCTAAAACTTATATGAGCATATCATTAGAAGTATATTTATTTGGGGGATGGTTAAAAACAGTACTCACAGATAATAATAATGGAGATGATAATGATTATAAAATAACCACCAATATTTTTGAACATTTAAACCATGGACAAGTCGTTGTATCACTTTTTAAGTGATATCCTCTCTAAGCCTCATAACCATCATGTTGGTAAGTACTGCTGTGATCCCCATTGTATAGGTTCAGAAACAGATCTCCCAGCTATGAAGTGATGGAGCTGGAATTTGAAAACTAGATATTTCTGAATACAGTGTCTACACTCTTAACCATTTCTAATGTTTGCCCTGTCTTAATTTTAAAACTCTCCACCAAGCAAGGAATCAAGAGCATCTATCATAAGGAGAAAGGAAGCAGTGTGTTCTACCATCTGTTCCTAGGAAATGGAAAAGAAGATAGCTTTCTAATCTTTTTTGAATGAATAAATTCATGAATAAGCAATGGCTAAAACCCCAGCACGGGCAAGAACTTGTTAGCTTAAAAAGACTTGTTACTAGAAGGAGTTTCCCTGAATACCACTGTATACCTCCTTAGCAGAGAGATAGATATATAGATATCATCTCATCTACAATATACAAAGCTGTTGCTTGTTTTTTTGGGTTTTTTTTGTTTTTTCTGGTGACCTATAGAAACGACTACCTAAGAGAATGACCACCTCCATCAAGCCTCATTTCTTCCTCTACCCACGGGCACAGGATCCTGTCAGCTACACAAGCGCTTCACCTTCTGGACCTATGCAACCAATAGATAGCATAGTTTCTTGATATCTGTCGGTCTCTCTTCTTAGCCATAAGGTACCCTTCTTAGGTTTTCTTTTTCCTCATGGCCCCTTGAGCCCTTCTGCAAAGATGGCTTCTCACATCTGGGCGGGTATTCTAGTCACTTACCTCTCTCATTAGTACTTGATTAAATCCCTCCCATACTGGCTTTTACATATCAAGAGAATACGTTTTATAATGTGTCAGAAAGGCCTGATGACTTGCAGTCTCTTGGCAACACATTCTGGCAGCAGAGCTGCCTGAGGACTGAGCGGGTTAATGCATGTGTGTTTCTGAGTCTCTCCATTCCCCCTAAGTAGGGAATAGATATTCCCATGAGCGTGACTATGTCAGGATTGAGACTGGATTAATTAGCAGGCACTTATCCCCTGCCTAGAGATGCAAGTTAAAAGGAAAAAAACACAGGCACAAAATCATATTGTGTCAGCAGGGTGCTTAGAATATTGGCAGCCTTGGTTTTTCAACATATTTCTGAAAGGCTGTGTTTCCCTCAATAAGGAAGTTTGAAGAGTAGATGCCTTTGAAGCTAGAGATATAAAACGCCATTATATCCAACACAGTTGATGCATGCCAAAAAAAAAAAAAGAAGAACAATTGAAAGAAAATAAAATGAAAGACTTAAAATTCCTCATCATTTTAGTTCTTTACTGATTAACCTCTTGGAATAGATTGTTGTCCACATACAGACAGATATTTCTCCTTATTTTGCTGAAGGTTGTTTGTCTGCTTATCTGTTTTCAGTGAAGAAGGACCCAAACCTGGGAGAGGAGAAATCATTTCCCACTCTATCCCAGATTTAGGTATTTTCTTATCAAAGTTATTAGCTCATGGCCAAGTCGACCAGATTTTGTGGCTCTATCAATTTAAAAATATATAAGACAACGGGAAATGCAATAAACCAAGGTCGATAGAAAATTCTGTGCTGCACTGTAAACTGTTTAAGGACAGGGATAAGTGCCTATTGTCACTTATCCCTTGAGTTGCCCCAAGAACAGTTACTGTAGTAAAGGTATAGTACAAAGAAATCATATTCTGTTTCACAACAATTCTATAAGACAGGAATTAGCATCCCCATTTTACAGATAAAACGTAAACCCTTACAGTTACTATGGAACAGGTACTCCATAAGAATAAGCAGAGAGGAGAGGAGAGGGAGGGAGGGAGGAAGGGAGGGGGGTAAAGAATTGATTGGCACGTAACTCTAATCCATTCTCCCCACACTTTTATCTAGCTGTAGCGAAACGTATTGATGTGTATTTATTTTGTCTCTCTTTCCTTGCTCTGTCCCTAATGTGGGTGCTATTTAATGGTGAAAGAATATAAAATGCAATGGAATGAAGAGGAGGAGCAATGATCTGGGATAATCCAGAAAAAAAACCTGTCTAGTGTTAAGATGACAGTAAATCCACCTTTGGCATTTTATTTTTTAAAGCAGGACACTGTGGTATGGGATAAAACAAGGGCCAGAAGACAGGGTCTGCATTCTTTTCCCTGTTTGCAACTAGCAATGTGTCCAAGAGAGTAACTAACTACATGGTTAGTTTCACCATCTGTAAAAGAATGGTAATTTTTTTTTTTTTCCCTTTTTTTGGCTGCGTGGTGCGGCATACAGGATCTTAGTTTCCCGACCAGGGATTGAACCCGTGTCTCCTGCATTGGGAGTGTGGAGGCCTAACCACTGGACTGCCAGGGAAGTCCCCCAGAATGGTAATTTTCCTACTAGGGTTTCTGGGACAAATTTAAAAGATGGTGTTGGTGAAACAGTGGATTAAATGACTGTTAGAATATTTTTGTAAGGTTCAAATCTGACGAGCACTCAGAAAACTGTCGTCTTTATTGTCATTACCATTTATTCCTTTAGTTTCTCAAGAGACCCTGGTGTGCATTTTATTATTTTAATGGGAAAAGTGTATATGAAACAAATAAGAGTTTGTTTGGAACTCCATAGTTTATCATAAGTAGCCTAGAATGTCTATTTCCAATTACATGGCCTTTAAGTCCCTGGTCTGGCTTCTGACATTAGTGTCCCACAACCCAGCCAAAATGATACTCACACACAATTGAAGGAACAAGAGGTATCTTGAGAGGTATATACTCCCTTCGGCTCACACAGGGAACAATCTAGGGATGGAGCCCTTAACAGAGTGAAAGAATGAAGACTCTGCTTCTGGCCATGCTGGAGTAACTGCAGAGATACCCTACATCGTTGTCATCAGGGAAGTGCGAATTAAAACTACAACAATATACCACTCCATACCGACTAGAAAAGCTAAAATTCAGAAAGGTAAGAATGTAGAGCAACTCACGTATTGCTAACGGGAACATAAAATGTTACAGCCACTACATGGTTACTCTTTTTTTTTCCTGTGCAACTAATAAGCAGAGGAGAAACACATTAAGATCATGCAAGCATGCTGCTTCTTATAAAAATTTCTGCCTAGATTAAACATTCATTGACAATTCTTACCTGAAACAGTCTTTACTCTGATGATTGCAAAATGATAATCAACCCTTGTGCTCTCTATATATTTACTGTTGGGACTCAGCATTCCACTGTGAGAAAGAACTCCTTTCTTCCCCATCCATCCTTCTTTCTATTTATTTATCTATTTATTATCAGGAGGAATACATAGGTTACTATTTTTTCAATAGTTGATAGTTTACTTCTGTCAATTATTTTGCACTCAGATGGTCCAAGATTTGGCCAGTAGGTATCCCTTCAAGTTGGCACCAGTGTCCTTGGGATATGCTCCATTATTTTTTTAATCACTTTCTTACCTTTTGACTATTTAAAACTTCTAGGAGTAAATCCAGAAGGAATGCATCTCTTCTGTTTATAAACTCCTTAATATCCAAATCCTCCTATATCTGTTTTTCATATCTGTCGTAGCCCTCTCTACTAGGTCAACAAAATCCCAAAGAGAGGAAAAATATTATTGCACCTCTATCCCCAGTACCTAGGGCATAATAGCCACTATATATGCCCAAACACACACACACACACACACTTCGCTCCCTATTTCATTACAAACCTGTAAAGTTAGTAATTATCTTTCACATTTATATATTTCTATTTCCCTGGTTCCCAGCACAGTGCTTTTCATATAGCAAGTGCCCAGTAAGCAACTGTTGAAAGAACTGGAAATACTACTCACAGAAAGAAAAAAAAAAAGCAGAGAGAGAGTAAAAACAAATCTCCAAGCAGAAATTCATAAATATGTCTGACAATGGGCTGGGCAATGAGGTGTAGGGTGTGATGGGAAGAGACCAAAACTCAACATGTGGCGTTTCCAATCAGCTGTCCCTTTGTACTTCTGCATGTGGTAGTGACAGTGATTTCTGTGGCCAGTGCCTAACTTTCCTGCGTGACTCAGCCTTGTTGCCTGAATATGTTGCCAAGAGCTAATTGCCTTTCATGCCGCTCTAATAGTAATGACAACCACCAAATACTGGGTGCGTTACGCACCAGGTGCTGAAGAGAGTGGGGACCCTCCTCCATCTGTTCCCTGGACAGTAAAAGGAGCCAACGTGCACACTATTACATGGCCCAAATTATTAGCACTAAAGCAAACTCTACAGATAGCCAGCCCTCCTCCTAGTCACCTTATATGGAGTCAAGTTGCCTTTTCTAGTTAAAAAGTTGCAGTCAGTGTGGGAACTTGCCAGACACTGTTGGCTAATAATCAGTACATCTCCAACCTTCTTTGCTCTCTATTGTACCACGGGGGCTGAGAACCTGGAAAACACACACCCCTGATGCCCTTGCCAGGACCAGTTAGTTAGATTCAGATGATGGGAGAACCTGGTGTGAGATTTGAAAGATGGAAAAGAAGAAAAAGCCATCCCCACCTGCTGACACTGTCAACATACACACGTATCACACACCACATGCCCTCCCCTAACACACACATATCCACACAAGGACAAACACACCACACACAATGCACACACATACATACACACAACAACACACACACACACTCCACTCCTTAGGAACAAGGCTTTCATTGACTTGATACTTCCTTAAGACCAGGCAGCAAAGCGGAGTCCTAATGATTACTGGATCGATTGCTTTATTTTACTATCAGGGCAAGTTTTCTAAATCAAACCATTATTCTGGCTGGGATACTTTGACCTAGACAGAGTTATGTTTGATCCATGACATATTTTGAGCATAAACATGGTCACTCTTTGAATTCTAAACATTTGTATAAACTTTGTACTTTCAAAGGAAAAACATCACCAAGGGAATTTTCAACACAAATAAATGTTAATGCCCGCTTTATTTTTTTTTTAAGGTTAGAGAATCACCAAAGTCCCAAACATTTGAGCAATAGGTAGATGAAGACGGAGAATAAGGACATTTTAGGTTGAGAGGCTATCCTGAATAAAAGCATGGAGAACAAGGGAAAGTAAAATAGAAAGAGTTTTCCAGAGGCAGAGGGGATAAGTGTGCATTCAATGTGGACATCTAGTCTTTTGACTTATAGCTCAACTGAATATCCCAGTACTGTAAGAAATAGAAAAGAGATTTTTTTAATGGTTCCTTGAACTCGATAAACCTCACAGTGTATAAGGCCTGCAGTTAGGGTAACTAGCCATCCAGGTTTGACCAGGATGGAGGGGTTCCCAAGACACAGGATTTTCAGTACTGAAACCAGGTAAGTCCTAGCCAAACCAGGACAAGTTTGTCACCCTACCTGTAGGCATGAAATAAAGACCCTGTAATGTCTTACAGGTTTTACTTTAATAAAAAGACTAGAAGGAAATTCTTATATTCATCTAACCCTTTTCAGTTTGTTTTCATACATATTAGTTTAATTACCACCACAGCTCTTAGGTTAGCAATTCTCAACCTTGACTACATATTAGTGATTACTTGAGGAGCTTTTAAAAACCTAGGTGCCTGGGAATTGTCCTGAACAAATTAAATCAGGCATCACATTTCGTGAAACTCCCTGCTGAGTCCAATGTGTAGCTGAGATTGAAAATCGCGGACTTTGATTTCACTCTAAAGCGTTCCATTTTATAGAAAAGGAGCGTGGAGTTTTAGAGCGACTAAGGTCAACACCTTTATTCTGTAACAGCATCGGAACATGAATCCTAATCTTCTATGGGGATGAAGGAGTTGCAGGAATTATTCAAATTCTCTCCCCTGCCAGACCTCTTAGTCTACCTCTAAGAGGTCAAAGGAAAATACAAATAATTGGAATAATAGACTTAAGCAGTGTTGTTTTAGCAGCAGAATGCCTCCTTTGGGAGAGACTTCACTGGACACATAAATTGTACACTTGAGGTGAAAGGATGAGATTTCTACCTCTGTTCTTGCTACCAAAGAGCATACTTCAGGGAAAACAAGGAGTTATGGTGTGCTTAATGACTAGGTTTCTGTTTTACTGTGCAAGGTTTGCAAGTTTAATTCAAGGCTGACTCTCCTACACAAGATTGGAGATTTTAGAAGGAGAGACAGCAAGCAGAAGTAGGATCAGAGCTTAGAGCACGAGCAAAGATCAGTAACGGTCATGGAAGAAGATCAAATAGAGAGATATTGATTGTGGAATCTGATTCTGCTTCCCTGATGTCCCACAAAATCCTCAGTAAAACTTTTCTTTTTTAAAGAGTTGTGGAGTTAAATCAGGTTTGGGGGAGGCGGCTATTTGGATAGGAAAATTGTCCCATCTGGGTTATATTATTAGGAATGCTGAACAGCTCTGTGTTTATTTAGTAAATATTCATCAAGTATCTACCTTGTATTAGACCCCCGCCTAGTCTGTGGGGATAGAAAGATGAAGAAGGCATGCTCTCTGCCTTAGGGAAGGTTATGAACAATTCAAAATTTGCTAGGTGTATCTTCACTTCTTAGTACAAATTTAGTGTCTGATCATTTCATGTGAAACGGAAGACTCTTAGGGACCTTGTCTCAGTTTCTGATAAACCAAATACGCGTACCGCAAAATGAAACATCCTAGGCAGTAGTCTTTCCCAGCCTTACTTCTATGTGCTTACTGTGAAGTATTAGAAAGAACTGTGACCTCAGCCAATCCACCCACTGAAGTACACATTGGCCTATTGAACTTAGGACATACATACTTAGCTTGGGAAGCATGTAAGTTACATTCAGCAGGTGAGCAAAATTTAGATCCAAATGCCCTTGCAGGACAGCCATGGAGAGCCGTGCAGTCTGTGTACTATTCAAATGCTGCATTGCAGCCAGCCCTCTGCTTGTGAAGCCTGGTGCCCTGGAACAGGACTGTATCTGCCAAAAGCCTGTTGTTTTTGTTGTTGTTGTTTTTCAATCCATCTAATTCACACCAAGGCTACATTTTTTCTAAGAAGTTCTTGGACTTGATATGTTACAGCAAAGATCATCTGAACATCTTCCCTGTAAACATGGGACAACACAGATAGGACACTTAAAGAGCATATTTGCACATACGTTAGAAAAAAACCTGAACTCTAGAAACCATGTTACAGAATTTAAAGGTAATTTAAGAGCAACTCTGAGAAGAACCATTTGCTAAGACTCACAAACATCACGATCAAAAAGGAAAAGCCTTAAAAAAAAGATTTCTAACAGTATCTTTTAGCACAATAACAACTGTCCAAACTATGAAAGCAAGAGAAAATTTAAGAGTTATGGTCCTTGGGAACTTTCCAAAAGATACAAACCTATTGTTTTCGAAGATTAACTTGCAAAGTTTAGGAGACACCTAGAAATGGAATCCTGAACTGGATGCACAGACTTCAGATTTGCTCAGTAGTCAACAAAGCAACCATCCACTTAGACACACCTTTTGACTCAGGAATTCAGCCAAGATCCTGAACCACTATTATCACATATGTTTTAAAGTCTAACCATACAGCAAGACATGGTAGGATTTACCAACCTTAATGAGAATATACCTATGATGGAAAATGTCATTACACAAAACCAGAACTTTACCAGAAACGACTGCGTACAACTGTACGTTGGCAGAAGAGTCTTTGGTGGTCAAACTTCATGTTCAACAAATTCCTTGAGAGAGAGACAGAGACCATAAAGGAAGACGAATCTAGAGGGGGAATGCTTGAAAACCCTCTAAGCAGAAACATATTAAGTCAGAAAATTATTCCAGAAATTGAAAAGTAGAACATTCTCAGCAGGGTACCAAAAAAAAAAAAAAAAAAAGCATGAGGCAGGGCATCATAGCGGAAAGAGCTTGAGCTTCAAATAAGCTTCATTTTGCTGTGAGACAGAGTGAATTTCACTGGATCTGAATTCCCTCATCTATTAATGTGGGATGAGGTAGGTTATATGTCTCATTCTTTAACTTAGCTCTGGATGAATTTCTTTCTAATTGAAACTAGAAGCCATAATCCATCAAAATAATTAGAAGACAGTTGGCTCAGGTGCTAGAGGTGACAAAACAAATTGCAAATAGATAATGAGGGTGAGCAAATATTTACACACAGGTAAATAAAATCTATAGTTGTTCTGTATCTTGTTACCAGAGAGTCGATGTCCTAGAACACAGAGAAATTTCATAGTTCCAAGGACTTATAAACTTGAGACTAAGAAAAAAATCTATAGGAAACTATTGTTAAAATATTCATTGTAGAAAACTATGCTTTGTCACTTAAAGACAGAAGCATTGTCAACAGGTTGACATATCAAATAAACCATAGTTAAGCCATTAACCATGAACTTACTAAGGTCTTATTTCAAACAGTATACAGATGATCTTAAAATTAGGATAAGAGTTAAAGGCATTCTCTTGTAAAAATTTTTTACAAGTAAAATTAAGTGTCCCTAGTAAACAAGCTTTAGAACACAACACGAAGTCTCAATTTGCCACTAGAGTTAGCACCATCTTTGTAGGCTCTTAGAAGGATTAAATGAGATAAAGTATGTGATACTAGGCATTTAGTTTTATGTTACTATAATGTTGATGCCTCAGCTAAGGCTTATATTCCAATATTCCCTAAATCCGCAAATTTTCCTTTCTTTATATCCATCATTCTTTACTATGATGTGTTTAATGACCTAACTAAATTCATGGCTTTATAAAAGTAGCTTTGTTCATTACTGCAGGCACATTTCTTAGAGTCCGGCATGTAGTTGATGCTTAATAAACACACTGATGGATGTTTTGAATACTTGGGTGGATGAATGAAATCCTGAAGTAATTGAACTATAGAACAGAGAATTCATTTCCTCACTACAATAGGAGAGTAGCAGGGTTTGTAATTGGACCAATACGTCAGGTCTGTACAATTCCACATCTCCTTGTCTGAAATGGGCTGGTCTTCAACTGCCTGTCTTTTTTCTCAAGAAACAGCTTCTCAGGTTCTGCTTTCATATTTGAAGATCAGCCTTCTCTCTCTCTCTCTCTCTCTCTCTTTCTATATACACACACACACACACACACACACACACACACACACACACAGTCCAGGTCTATGCACTGCCCCGCTTCAGGTTGTGGTAGGAAAAAAAATTCTTGCTCATTTGGTAGCCTTTATAGAGTCTCCTTGGGACTATCTAAACAGTTATAGTCATCCCTTCAAGAAGTGGATCTATCCCACTATACAGTACATCCATTCATTCATAATTTGCCACTCAAATGTCTCATGGTTGGGTGAGAAAGCTCTTGGGTAGAATGTCTACCTTTTTCTTACTCCGTAGAAGCCTACACGTACTGAACTCACTCATGTGCTGAAGCTGTTTGTTCATTCATTTAGTTATTCTCATTGCTTACTGAATACATTCTATGTGTAAAACCCATGAAGGCAGGGAATGTTTTTTTTTTTAATCTAGTCTTGAATGTGGACAAAAAAGTAAATAGGCAGATATATGATTTAGGATTACAATAAATACTACAAAGAATATAGGGAAGACTATGAGAGAATGATGCAAGCTACAACCTTAAAAATTGAAAAGATGACCTTCATGCAAAGATCTAGGCTGAGATGAAGACATGGGGCAATGTTCAGGCAGAAAAACAGCTTGGGCAAAGTTCCTGCATCAGGAAGAGGGCTATTTGAGGAACTGGTTGGAACTGAGTAGTCCGGGAAGGGATTAGTAAAAAAATGATGTTAGAGAGATCATGTAAGGCTTTGTAGAAGAGGGTAAGGACTTAATTTTAAGTGTGATTTGGAAACATTTAGTGACTCTAACCAGGAGCATTTTGTAACCAGATTTTTTAAAATCACTCTGGTTGCTGCATGGAAAGTGAGTTGTTAGAATAAGAAAATAATTCTGTTACCGTAGAGCAAATTTGACTGAAAATCAGTAGGAACAATGGGTTTAACATGTGTTCCCGTCATTTACTAGAGAATTTTTAAGTCAGGCCTGAGTTCCAGATGGGAAAGGAACTGACAGAAACATAAACCCATGGGTAGCTCATGTCTGTATCAATGTATGCATTCAAAAACTGTTGAATAAATAAAGGAATTAGAGTTCCTCCTTGTTCCATGAGGCAAAAAGACTCCATTTCCTCTCCATGTTGAGAGAATTGCGGGGGTGTGGACTGCTGCCATATTCTTTCTTTGTATCCCAGAATGAGAATAGACAGGGATTTACAATAGTCACATGTGCCATTATTAAGAGAGATTATGTGTACTTTCCAGGGGAACAATGAGTAGTAACATTGGGTGCAACCAAATAACTTGTTCATTATCATCACCAGAGATTCAGACATGCACATCTCTGGATGGCTATCTTTCGTCTCCACATACTGCAGTTTTCCAGCACATCATAAAGACTGTTTTCAACTGGGTTAGTTTAACAGTTACAGGAACCGTTACGCATACAACCATGCAGGTTCAGAGCTCCAAATTCAAGGTCAAGCAAACTAAAATATACTCAAGTCTTGAGCACTTCTTTAAAGTGCTTTAAAGTGATTTCATCTTCTGGGCCATAATTTTAGTGAGATTCTTGAGAATCTTCACCTTAGAATTTGCACTTATTTTCGTCCTTAAGGAAGTAAGGATTCTTTTGTGTTGTATTGTGATAAATGTACAAATACTGATTACCTAAGTGACACAAGGCAGTGTTTCAACATTAAACTCAACACATGCATTCTTTCTTCTAGACTTAAATAACTCTTCAAATACCATCACAACTTTCAAAATCTCTCTTTAGTAGGCAAGTCATATATTTCAGATTTTATTAGAAGATTTGAGTTTGAGGTCAGCATAACCAAATTTACATGTATGGCCACGCCAAAGAAAATCCCTCTAAATTCTTGTAAATGCTTTGACAATTGATTCCAATGATGAACTATGGCAGAGTATCATAAAATAGTGTTTCTTCTACAAACTTCCCAGTATTATCAAGTGTTCAGGAATGACTGATAGACCACAAAAAAAAATAGTACTCAAAGAGATTTCAAACTCTTTCCAACAATTCCTGTGTGTAAAGCATGAACTCTAACAAAGAGACTAATATAAAAGTTAAAAATATCAAAACTTCATTAGACTGACCTCCTAACTTTCTTTCCTATTTTTTTAATTTTTATTTTTTGACTAATATACTAAGATTATATTTTTCTTCAGGGAAAATTTTACCTTTCCTCTGTTGACTGTATTTAATACAAGCATTCCATCAAACACAAAAAAATTTTAGTTGATGGCTATTACGGCTATTAACAATATACCCTCTGGGTGTACAGAGTCATTTAAATGTATAGATTCATTCTGAGAATTGACTTGAGAATCCAAATTATTAAGAGAAATGTCTGAGAAGAAGCTCTGATTTATTCGTTTTGTTTTTTTTTTAATTCCTTGTATCAGAGATGACAGGTAGGGGGAAAAAAGGGTAGAAAAGAAAGTGAAGGTGAGAAGAACAGGAAGGTGAAAGAAAAATTAGGAAGATACACTGAAACTCAGAGGTAAAAAATGACAAAAGAAGAAGAAAGGGCAACATTTTAAGGGGATGTAGCTATCTGGGACTAGCCATAAATATTTTATTTAAAAAATAAATGGCTTTAATAACTATTATACTTAAGAACAAATAAAGCTTTAAAAAAAACTTGGAGGACAAAAGTTAAAGTCAATGA
This sequence comes from Orcinus orca, assembly GCF_937001465.1. Lineage (NCBI taxonomy): Eukaryota > Metazoa > Chordata > Mammalia > Artiodactyla > Delphinidae > Orcinus > Orcinus orca. The sequence continues at coordinate 70,886,863 of NC_064575.1, forward strand.
AATTATCACAAGTGTTAAAGAACATACTTGCCAAGTTATTAGGTTTCAAACTGACTGACATCCCGAACATTGAGACTTTTTAGAGACAAAATTGAAAAGCCAACTTACTAATAATGTATTAGTAATAATCAATTTAGAGTAAGAACATCTCATATTAACATTCTTACAGCTATAGACCATCATAGGAATGGGGAGTAAGATCTATGCAAATTATTTCCAATTTAGGTGCACCTTGAAAAGACTTGTCACCAGAGGCAATTTTACTGTCTATCATTGATAGTTATTGTTGGCAAATGGTCAGTACTTCCTTCCCAAACAGTCTTAAGCCTATATAACAGCTCTCTTGCTCAGAAAGATTAAATCAGTTGTTAGAATCAGGGTTCTATTTTGATTTCTGTAACTAAGTTACTCAAATTAACAAAAGTTATTTAGTTTTTGAGGCACTCATCTGATGGATAATTATGAAAATGGGAACCCAGAAAGAAATTCAATATTGGAATGAGGAAAACATACTTTTGTAAAAATTTTGGAATGATCACAGTGTAATTACATTTGGGCTAGAATTTCTTGCCAAGCTTTATATTCAAGATAAACATAGCTGAAATTAGAAGCGCAGCCTGATATAGAAGGCCCTAACCTGCAGGCCAGAGGCTGAGGGCTCAGTCCATGGTTCCTATAATGATTTGATATGTGTCCAGGGCAAATTTCCCATGGGAGCTTTGACACCACCCATAAAAAAAAAAGGTGCAGGAGGAATACCTCTTAGGCTTGCTCAATGTTAGTCATAATCATATCAATCAAGGGCTGGTTCATTTTCTATCAGGTGTGACATAAATTTTTTTAAATGGATTTTGTTTCATAAAAATGAAATTTTCCCCATTTTATTAAGGTTTATTCCTCCTTTATGCAATATATTTGTTCTTACTCTAAGACAATCATCATTCCTTTGAGAGCAGAATGGCTTGATTAAAATTAGCCACAGGGTTATTTTGATTTTGACTTTGTCAAACTTCTTCAGAGATTAATACATCATTTGTGCCGTTGGACAATTTCTCTATATTCAAAGACAAGACCTGGAAATTGAACTTGTCAGCCTCCTTTTTAAGCTTGTGGTACAGCTATTATTTTATGGGTGTGTTGGGCAAAGGGAGAAATCTCTTCTAACTCAAGGAAATACTTAAACTCTTTGAAATAAGGACTCCTCTGACCCATGTGAGAGACTTTCCTAGTATGTGGAAGCAACAGAGGAAACACCCAGAACTTCAAAGTTTCATTATCATTGTCTTTCACAAGAACTGTAGGAAAGCTGAACAAGGCATCCTAAAGCATTTGCCCATTCTCCTTTGTTGGGAAGACCCTAGCCAGAAATTAACTAAATCTTCATTGTGAAGATGGTTTTATAAGTATGGCAGCGTGGGATGCTTTGTACTTTTTCTCATTAGTTCATTTAGTCGACAACCACTTTTTGAGCTTCTGTTATGTGTCAAGCACTGGAATAGGACTTGGAAATACAATGATGGCCAATATAGAAAAGTTCCTATTATAGATTACATACTCTCAGGGTAGGAAAATAAATAAGCAATTTTAATACTGGGCTATGATAGAGGAAGTTCAAGAGCACGAGCAGGAATATCAAACTCAGTCCAAGGGTGGCAGTTGAGACACGTACAGTTTGGTCCTCATTATCAATGGATTCTGTATTTGCAAAATTATCACTAAAATTTATTTGTAACTCTCATATCAATACTTTCAATTCTTCCTGGCTTATTCATAGACATTCGCAGAGCAGCAAAAGTTTTCAGTGTCCAGACTCTCATGTTCCCAACAGAGATGGAAGAAGATGATGCTATGCCTCCTCATTTCAGCTCATAGATGGCCAGAAGGTGGAGACTGCAAAGGGTTGTGCAGGACAGTGCAAGATGCTCTGTCACCAGCCAGTTAGACTGGGTTTGAATCCCAACTCCGGCACCTGTTAGTGGGGTGACCTCACACAAGTCACTTAACACTGCTGAACCTTATTTTCTCTTTTGTAAAATAATAATCCTGGTAGAAAATAGAATCTACCAGGACGAGCTGCTTTTAGGATTTAAGGTTATAATCTACGTGAGGTATGTATATGCATACGCGTGTGTATGTGTGTTTCCCCTAGGAAATAGTTCATTTTGGTAATGCAGTGTTGCTGGGACTTCATAGAACATAACTACCATGAGAACAAGAATCAGTTTTTATATCACTAGGAGTTTAAAAGTCCAAGAAGGGATTAAAATACATGCAGAGGGTTTCGAAGACCAGTGATAGCTGCTGCACTTGAAGAACTGAAAATTCAGAATGAAAACTGAGCTTTGTGCCCAAGGAAGAATGTAGTGAAATATAAGGTCTAAAAATTAAACAAGACAAATCATGAAGCATTCTTAAGATCCTGAAATGAAAAAGTCTGGAATTTATACTGATGGACGTTGGGGACCTCAGCTGAAGGATTTTAAATATGGGGGTGCTACAATCAGATGTAACCCAAGAAAATTGTGCCCAGGAACATATACAGTCCTATCGTTGATGTGTTTCGAGGTTTAATGCTACCAGTGGCATCCTTTTGTCTTAAAATTGGAAAGAGAACAATGAGTCTGCGAGGACATAATGAAGATGATCAGAAAATGGAAAAATAGTCTTTCCTCTAGGAAATGATTGCGAGAGCCAAATGATAAGGTGCAGAAAGTCCCACAGAGATGAAGGAGTCAGCTTCTGGAGAGGCAAGAAAATATTTTAGAAGAGTGAAAGAAAGGACAAATCTGAATAATACCCTATACATGTGAGCCAGGGCAGGAATGCAGCAGTATCTGACCCTTAATGGCCTCAATATATACAAATGGTTTGTTGAAAAACTGACCTGTAGATGAAGCCTATGTGGAAAGGCTCTTCACATCTTCATATAAACCAAGCTCACAGAAAGGCATTCATAGCATCCAAGATTTGTGCGCATGTTAAGAAAAGGAAAAGGGGAAAGGAAAATATTTCCAGTTCCAGAGACCAAAAACATTAATGTTGCTAATAACTTCTCAATGTTAATTAACCATATATAATGGGGCCCCATAGTAACTATTTTACTCCTTTTTTTAAAAAAGTTTTTCCCAGGATTGGAAGAAAGGATGTCAACCTAGCTAAACTAGGTGAAGCAACTGGGGAAATCTGTTAAAAAAAAAACTGAAGCACGCTTTATCGTCTTCCTATACAAAACTACAAGTGTCTCGAAGGTAAACACTAAGTATTGTCAATATATTCTAATTTTTACTACCTAAAAGTTATGCAACCTGAAGAATGTTGTTTGACTTCTGAGCCTGAGTTCCCTCAGCCTAAAATGGAAACACTACCTAAATCACAGGATGGTTGTGAAAATTAACTGAAATAATGGACTAAAATGATTATTAACATAGTGTTCAATAATCTGAGACATTATACAACAGTGATGTTGATGATGTACCTTCAATAGTTAACATAATGCTTAATTCACAATGGAAGCACAGCATGTGCTTGATGGAAGGTTGGATAACTGATATATAATATGTACTCAACTAGGAAGATCCTTAAATAGTGCATTAATATACACTTTGTGAGCATTTTTGAATGAATTAACTGGTCAGTGTTATCAAAATAGCTATCTGACTGGGTATAAACGTCAGACAAACTAGATGTTAGAGAAAACTTCTTGATTTGCTCATTCAAATAATTGGATGTTTGGAGATACATTCAGTCTTACAAGGCAGTAGTTTTCCTTGGGCTCTGGTCTGTAGAGTAAGATGACTGTTACACATTTTATTGTGGGTTTTTTTAAAAATTTTACTATTACTTCCCATCATTATAATCTTTTTATGTGGCAGCATTTAATATTTTTCTAAACGGGAATTATTTTGATTTCCCCCAAAGTCGCTAGTAAAAAGCAAAGGAAAATGAGCAAAGAATTGGGAAGGTTAAGGTGGTGATGGTGGTAACACTGAAGAGTGTGCTGGCAAAGACATAATAAAGAAAGGGAGGTGGCTATAGTGTCACAGAAACAGTCTTGGTTTTGGACCCAGTCTGGGTCTTGGACCCAGACCCCTTAGGTGAAAAATCCTACTGTGCCACTTAATATGCCTGTGATCTTGACCAATGTGGGTTGAACTCTTCCAGGCTGCCATTTTCTTATCCGGAGTGTGGAGTCAGTAACATCATGCCTGTCTAACTACTAAGGTGTTTCTAAAGATTTAAGGAAATAAAAATTATAAAAGTGCTTTGAGGTCTTCCCTGGTGGCGCAGTGGTTGAGAGTCCGCCTGCCGATGCAGGGGACACGGGTTCGTGCCCCGGTCCGGGAGGACCCCACATGCCGCGGAGCGGCTGGGCCCGTGAGCCATGGCCGCTGGGCCTGCGCGTCCGGAGCCTGTGCTCCGCAACGGGAGAGGCCACAACAGTGAGAGGCCCGCGTACCGAAAAAAAAAAAAAAGTGCTTTGAAATGGTAAAATGTCATAGGAAAAGAGGGATTAATTAGCGATACTGGCTGCCTTTTTTTTCTTATGAACCATAAAATAGAAGACAAAGCTTTGTTGATAGCAGCTTCCAAAAAGATGAGGCATGATTACTGAAAATATAACATTTGCAGAAACAACCTGTTGAGGAGACTTGCTATATAGAGGTTTTTTTAGAGATATAAGAGTGCGACAAGATAAACCCGTATCATGTTAAAACTGCACACACGCAAGACTGCACACACGCAAGACTGCACACACGCAAGACTGCACACGAAACTGCACACACGCAAGACTGCACACACGCAAGACTGCACACGAAACTGCACACACGCAAGACTGCACACACGCAAGACTGCACACGAAACTGCACACACGCAAGACTGCACACACGCAAGACTGCACACACGCAAGACTGCACACGAAACTGCACACACGCAAGACTGCACACACGCAAGACTGCACACACGCAAGACTGCACACGAAACTGCACACACGCAAGACTGCACACACGCAAGACTGCACACACGTAAGACTGCACACACGCAAGACTGCACACACGTAAGACTGCACACACGCAAGACTGCACACGAAACTGCACACACGTAAAACTGCACACACGCAAGACTGCACACACGCAAGACTGCACACACGCAAGACTGCACACGAAACTGCACACACGTAAGACTGCACACACGCAAGACTGCACACACGTAAGACTGCACACACGCAAGACTGCACACGAAACTGCACACACGTAAGACTGCACACACGCAAGACTGCACACACGAAAGACTGCACACACGCAAGACTGCACACACGCAAGACTGCACACACGAAAGACTGCACACACGCAAGACTGCACACGAAACTGCACACACGTAAGACTGCACACACGCAAGACTGCACACACGAAAGACTGCACACACGCAAGACTGCACACACGCAAGACTGCACACACGTAAGACTGCACACACGCAAGACTGCACACACGTAAAACTGCACACACGTAAGACTGCACACACGTAAAACTGCACACACGCAAGACTGCACACACGTAAGACTGCACACACGTAAAACTGCACACACGTAAGACTGCACACACGCAAGACTGCACACACGCAAGACTGCACACACATAAAACGTATTTGCTTGGTTCCCCGAGCTGTGGAGGAAACATTTTAACAGTCAGGATTCAAGAAAATACCACTTTTGCTACCTTTGGCTGGAAAATATAGGATTTATTGGAGGATATAGATGGCCTTATAGAATTAATAGGATGAACACTTATAAAGGGAAGCGCATGCTTTAAAATGGACAGGAATACCACAAAAGCTTAAGCACTAGCTCTGCTAGAAAATGCCAGGCTTTTCTGCTCCCTACCACCACCCCAAGTAAGTCCTAACTATTCAATGAATCTTTGTCAGTCTCTCCAGGTTCAAATCCCAGGTGAGTGAATCATCATGGACAAACCAAGACAGCATGCCCTTTCTTTGCCAGAGTAAGTCTTAGACTGTCTGCCCTCAGGCATTTTTAGTAGTAGGTGGCACTGCGTTCTAACAATACATTTCAAAATGGCAAATCTCCACAAAGTAGGAAGGGGAATTGGATTTGCATGCCCAAAATGTAACAACAAATGTCTAATGTATCCATAAAATATGAAGAGAGCAAACAAAATACTGAATTACTGATGAAAGCATTCCCTTAGGAGAACTGACAAACCAATAAACTATCTATTGTCTCCAGGGTCATAGGAAACCAAAGACTCTTTTGGTCCAAAGATACATAGGTGGAAGTAAGCATATGCTTTATTTATCGCCTACTATGTACAGGAAGACACGCCCTAAGACATTTTTACAGCTGTCGTCAATTCATTGACAAAAAGATAAAAAAAACTACTTTTACTTCATTCTTTCTTCCCTAACTCCCATACTTCCCATAGTCCCTCAACCAACCCCTCCGTCAGAAAATCTACATCTTAAACTATCGTATAATTTGAGCACTTTTTTATCAAGAACTAGATTCGTTAACATTTGTAAAAACGTCAAGCATATTATCTCTAAAATTTAGATCGACCTTCAAAGGAAACATCATGCCCCCCATTTTTTACGGATGGAATGAGATGATAAGTAACTTGCCCAAGATCACATAACTAACAACTACTAGATGTGAGTTTCAAATCCAGATCTGCTCATCTCCAAAGATATTTATAGTCAACAAATTACAATGCCTTCTCAATTTTTTTCCTTTACCTTCCAAGTAGATCTGAAGAAGCTGATCATTTCTTAGGGCCTGTTTTCTATAAGCTGGATAGGAATTCCATTCCTCAGAGTTCCAAAAAATGTCTAACATACTTATAACTGATTAACAAAGTTGTGAAGTGTTCTACCCCTCCCAGTACTCTCCTCTGCTTTCTCTTGCTTACACTGTTCTAGAGGTGAAGATTTCTTCATTCTTTCAACTGCTTCGCAAAGCAAGTTCCCCTCCAGTCACTATCAGAGGCCAGATTAGTCTTTGCCGCTTTCTCCCCATCTCACTGCAGTGAGGAAGCGACCTGTTTCTCACGTGTCTGAGCAGGATAACATGTGTGAAATGGAGGTAATTATCAAAATATTCCATAGCAGGGATCTCCTGAATGAAAGAGTTGTATAATTGTTGCCATTCATCTCCGAACTCTGCCAATGGAAACAAAGTCTAAGGCACCGTTTTTCCCTCTAACAAGTGGATGCTATTCTGGTTTCTCAAAGATTAGGATTAGAAATGGCAGTTTAATTAAAGAGAAAGTATATAGACTGTACTTGTTTAAAAAGAAAATCACCAGAAAGGAATTCCAGAAACTGTATTTCTGATACTTAACAGAATGGGCTTTATTCTTGACTATGAAACATAGGCCATTTAACTCTATTCTCTTCTCTATTCTCCTCTCCTCTCTTTTCCTTCCCTTTCCTTAAATTGTGTCTTGCATCTTCTCTCCTTATAGGAGTACACAGTGCATCTGAGCATTATCTCACTGTTAAAAGGTCAATTTGGGAGACAGTACACAGCTGCACAAGAAAAAGCAAAGCCAAATATAGGAGAGATGCTATATGACATCAATTTAAAAAAAGAACTGGGTGTGGAATATCTAAATAGCATAGACCATTAGTAAAATCCCATTTGTTCTCCTTAATTTCCTATAGAGTACTATTATTCCCTCTTAATACATGAAGGAATCGCGTCCTGGGGAAAGGAAATGATTGGCTTGACCTTGTACCAGGTGAGTGATAAACTGAGTGGAGCAGACTGGGTGTGAATTGGAAATGGGGTCGGGGACGGCAGGGATAGTGACGAACAGGTACGCAGTGCCTGGTCTTAGGGCCAGAGCCACCCCTCAGCACCAACTGTTTCCCAGCAGGAACGAGGCTTCTAACTTTCCAAGAGATTCTGGAAATTGCATTTTTAGTGTGAAATAGTCTGGTATGTATTCTCTGTCTGTGAGCCAATGCACCTGATCAGTGCAGGACATTTGCTTTCAACAAGTGAATTCGAGCAGATCCAAGCCATGACTCCAGTCTTCCAGTTCTTTATCTGGTGTGGTCTCCGCACGCCACTCTCCCCGCCAAAGACTACACCACATGTGTATGTGTGATAGATGAGGATAGGGTAGCCAGATGGTACGAGAGATGGTGGAGGGGCCTAACAAGACAGCTCTACCAAAAAGCAGAGAGAGAACAAAAGAGGCACTTATTGAAAAAGACAGTTTTGACAGGACTGTCGTCAGCAATAAGGATAACGCCTAACGTTTTCTCTCAGCAAGATTCCTTCAACTTGATTTATGTTGGAGAAAAAGTACATAAGAGAAAACTTTCTCCTTTCAGCTCATGTCAGTTGAAAGTCTATACCAAAAGGCATTTGGGGACAAAAATAGAACTAAAACACCAGGTACCTGGGGCCTTTTATTACAGATGTTTGGGGTCTTCGTTTGTTCATTCAATACCCAATTACTGGTATTTCCATGAGCCAGCCACTGAACCTGGTGTAGGCAGGCTAAAGCTTCTTATGTGTAAGAGGCTCACACTTTACAACACATTTGGTTGTAATACAATGAAAACTGCTATGAAAAATGTTTATGCTACAACCAAGCCTGGAAGTTCACCTCAACTTGAATAAACTTTGGACTGCAGGCCCCTGACCTCTCTTTTACTTAGAGCATTTACTTGAGGAATCTTTTCATTGTAAATTCTTTCATGGCTCCTTTGAGATGCAAATCTTCTCCCAGTTTCTTGATAGTTGTGTGGCCCAGCAAAGTCTTTCTCAAGGACTTGGGAGCCATCCCTTTGAAATATAATCATTGAGAAAGATAGTATCCCTAATTTTCCAGTTTCTGTGAGAGGGTAGGAATGTAACTTTAGTTAGCAAAAGTTAGGAAACACAGATAGCCTAATGACATCGACCAACTTCCCTGCTAACCTCCTCCAGAACTTTTTCACTAGCTCATCCAGTGCTTAAAAATCCTCCCACCTTTCGTTTCAGTGGAGTTGAGTGCAGTCTCACTCCCCTATTGCAGTAGCCTTGAATAAAGTCTTCCTTGCAGATAAGGCAGTATAATTTTTTTTTTTTTGACATCTACCAGCTGGTCAGCTTAGAGGAGGGAGAATTAAGTCATTGGTGACTGGAGAGGAAGGATGCAAACTTCATATAAGAGGCTATTAAATGCAACTTTTGAAAGATGAACAGTGAACTAATCAGCCAGAGTAGTACAAGATATTCCAAGCAGTAGGTCTCCCTGCACCTTCACAGACGTGTGAGAGCAGCATGTTTGAAAAATGGCTTGAAATGACTGGTAGGCTGTGGAAAAACTGAAGCTATTGTTGTGAACGTTTCTGTGGTTCTGCTCCACTTTACAATTCTGGCTTGAAGTTTTCATTTTAATTTAACGGTTATCCTAATAAAAAAACAAAAACAAACACTGAATCTGTGATGGAAGACAGTACCAGCTAGAATCCATGTAATCTAATAATTAAACTAATGTTTACTGAGTGCCTACCATATGCCAAGCAAACAGATACACGTGCCCTTGTTGTAGAAATGTTTGGGTTAAGAGCATGGGCTCTGTGGCCACGCAGCTTGGCTTCATATCAGCACTCGGCACCAGCCATGTGACTGTGTGTGACCTTGGGCAAGTGACTTGGCCTCTCTTGACTCAGTTTCCTCATCTGTAAAACAGTATACTCTTGATTTTCTTAGTTATAACAACTAAATGAGTTAAAACAAGAAAAACATAACAATGTCTGTACATACTAGTCGTTTAATAAATGTTAGCTATTATATGACATTTATTTAAACCAAGCTTAAGTCTTATTTATGGCTAGCTAATGGTTATATTTCAAAAAGCATTATTACCAATAATACAGCCTTAGGAGAAATCACGACTTTTTGAAATCGCCTATCATACACCTCCTTTCTAAATATTCTCACTATAGGAGAGGGCGAGTTCCCTGCCAATGGATATCCCCAACTCTCGTCTCTTACCACAAACGTGCACGGTATAAGATCTTGTGCTTAGCATAACAATTTCACCCCAACTCTCCTCAGGGTTTTCTTCATCTTCCACCAAATTGTCATCAGCAATTGCTGCTTGGCCCATCAGAGTTAATTAAGGAAAGGCTTGTTTTAGCCTTCCTGTCTCCTTGTGACCTATAAAATGTGCTATAACTTCACCTTCTTTATTTCTTCCTCCATTGTACAGTGGAAAGAGAATAGGAGAGAAAGAAGCGGGGGGAACAGGGGGAGTGGGGAGCAGGTGAAAGCAAGGCCAATTCTTGGATTGACCTGGGAGCCAGGTTGCCTGAGTTAAAATCCAACTTCATAAGCCATGTGACCCTAGGCAAAGAATTTACTTCTCTCTTCCTTGGGCTTCCCTGGTGGCACAGTGGTTGAGAGTCCACCTGCCAATGCAGGGAACACAGGTTCGTGCCCCAGTCTGGGAAGATCCCACATGCCGTGGAGCGGCTGGGCCCGTGAGCCATGGCCGCTGATCCTGCACGTCCAGAGCCTGTGCTCTGCAACGGGAGAGGCCACAACAGTGAGAGGCCCGCGTACCGCAAAAAAATAAAATAAATAAAACATATCAGACTCATTAAAAATACAGAGTACCAAAGTGCATAACAAAGAAAAAATATTTTAAATCCTAAGAATTTTAACAGAAACTGTATACCTGATGACACTTGTATGTGAATTTAAAATGAAGAATACATACTACAAAAATATATAATAATAGTTATTAGTCTATAACATAGTACAGCAAGGGAGAGTTTATATACTGTTATCCCTCCTGTGTTTTGTCAGTTCCAGAATTTTTGGTTATGTTCAGATATTAAGAGAGGCTTTTATCCACCAAAGCTTTGTAAAGGAGAAGGATGAGCTTTGCTCCCCTGAGTCGAGTAGACGAGTAGATGACAGACACTGTTCTCAGAGCTGTTCTAATTCTTGTTGAGCCTGAGGCAAACTCGCAACACCAAAGCAAGACTGTCATGGAGATACACAGTCATCTCATATTAGAGTCACCGCCTTAGCTATGAATTGTCCTATCTAAAGAATGAAGAGCAGCATTTCTAGATGGATAAACTTTTAAAATTAGCAGAAGGGCCAGAAATGTATGTGATTAATTAGAATCAGTTAAATAGTCTCAGTTTGCAGAGCTGAGTGAAAGATTCACAAAATATAGTACCTCATAGAGTGCCTTTTTAAAAAAATTTTATTTATTTATTTATTTTTGGCTGTGTTGGGTCTTCGTTGCTGTACTTGGGCTTCCTCTAGTTGCAGAGAGCGGGGGCTACTCTTCATTGAGGCGCACGGGCTTCTCATTGTGGTGGCTTCTCTTTGTTGTGGAGCATGGGCTCTAGGCATGCGGGCTTCAGTAGTTGTGGCACATGGGCTCAGTAGTTGTGGCCCGCAGGCTCTAGAACTCAGGCTCAGTAGATGTGGTGCACAGGCTTAGCTGCTCGGTGGCATGTGGGATCTTCCCGGACCAGGGCTCAAACCTGTGTCCCCTGCATTGACAGGTGGATTTTTAACCACTGCGCCACCAGGGAAGTCCCCCAATTAGAGTTTGAGGGAAGCAGGAACTCATGCAGGGCCATCCCCTTCTCCTCCCTGTCCCCCTAAGTCACCTATCTTCAAAATACATCCCCAATTCAGCCACTGTCCTCTGCTAGGTCCTCCATTGGCTTTCCACTGAGTTGGGACTTAGGGAAGAATGAGATAATGAGAACAGGAGAAGCTTCAAAATGCAACAATAAGTAGAAGACCAAGAAGATGTGCCTATGAAGAAGGTTGCAAAACAATGACATAGACATAGCACAATCAGCAACAGGGATGAGTCCAAAACATCTGGATGAAAAGTAAAACTAAGTAATCACCTGAAAATTACTAAAGATAAAATTATACTTAAGGAGACAGAAGTATTTTTCTGTGTGTGTGTGTGTGTGTGTGTGTGTGTAGTTTAAAGGCAGGAAAAATAGATATAATCAAAATCTACTGGACCACTGGACCATTGGATCATATAATTATCTTCTTTGAGATTCACGAGAACAGTAGGTACCACTTTTCACCAACTCACCCCTATACAAATAATTTTTCCTAGAATAAAATTTTGAGATTCAACCTTGTATACCTATTATCAGCTTTTTGTTCATTTCCTTCAATAAAAGGACAGATAAAAAGATAAAGTCATGTAGTAATGATATAAAATGACCCTATACATTATTCTATTTCTTAATTTTATAGGAAAAAATAATGAGAATCTAGAAAAGTTTAACCACCTCTAGGTCATAAAAGTCATTCATGGAAACAATCGAAGTCTTCTAAATTTTAATATCTTTTTAGACCACAACCAATGATTAATTTAAGTAAGTTTTTTCTACATACTTCTGAGTTTCTAAGACAAGCCCTGCACTATCCCAGATATTCTGTCATCTATGAACAGACAAAACTCTTTCTTCATAGTTTACAGTTTCAAAACAATGAAATAGACATAGCACAATCAGCAACAGGAATGAGTCCAAAACATCTGGATGAAAAGTAAAACTAAGTAATCACCTGAAAATTACTAAAGAAAACCAAGAAAAAGCTATCTATTCAGATGGAATAGTCTGGGAAAGTTGCTATAGTTTAAGCTCTAAGAAATGAGAGCATAGGTATATGACATTGTGGGGAAGAACGCTCTAGGTAGAAGACAAAGCTTTGGAAAAAGTTCAAAGACAAAAAGAAACTTTGCCTCACCTTGTTGGAAAACTAGTAAAAGGTACACATGGCTAGAATCTACTGAGTGAGAGCTAGTCCATGCAGAGCCTCATGGGCCAAGATAAGGATTTTGGATCTTATTCTATGATCTTGGTGTCAAGTGATTTGAAACTTGGAGGTTGCATGGTAAAATTTACTAATGTAAAGGAATAGTATGGCACTGTATGAAAAGTAGATTAAAGAGAGGCAAGAATGGAAGTAGGGATGTTTATTAAAAGGCTAGCAGAGATGAAATAGACTTTAAAATAAAGAATGTTACAAGAGACAAGGAAGGACACTACATAATGATCAAGGGATCAATCCAAGAAGAAGATATAACAATTATAAATATATATGTACCCAATACAGGAGCACCTCAATACATAAGGCAACTGCTAACAGCTACAAAAGAGGAAATCGACAGTAACACAGTAATAGTGGGGGACTTTAACCGCACCCCCACACACCAATGGACAGATCATCCAGACAGAAATAAGGAAACAGAAGCTTTAAACGACACAACAGACCAGATAGATTTAATTGATATTTATAGGACATTCCATCCAAAAACAGCAGATTACACTTTCTTCTCAAGTGTGCAAGGAACATTCTCCAGGATAGATCACATCTTGGGTCATAAATCAAGGCTCAGAAAATTTAAGAAAATTGAAATCATATCAAGCATCTTTTCTGACCACAATACTATGAGATTAGAAATGAATTACAGGGGGAAAAAAAACGTAAAAAACACAAACACATGGAGGCTAAACAATACGTTACTAAAGAACCAAGAGATCACTGAAGAATTCAAAGAGAAAATCAAAAAATACCTAGAAACAAATGACAATGAAAACACGACAATCCAAAACCTATGGGATGCAGCAAAAGCAGTTCTAAGAGGGAAGTTTATAGCAATACAAGCCTACCTCAAGAAACAAGAAAAATCTTAAATAAACAATCTAACATTACACCTAGAGGAACCAGAGAAAGAACAAACAGAACCCAAACTTATCAGAAGGAAAGAAATCATAAAGATCAAAGCAGAAATAAATGTCATAAAAACAAAGAAAACAATAACAAATATCAATGAAACTAAAAACTGGTTCTTTGAGAAGATAAACAAAATTGATAAACTATTAGCCAGACTCATGAAGAAAAAGAAGGAGAGGACTCAAATCAATAAAATTAGAAATGAAAAAGGAGACGTTACAACAGACACCGCAGAAATACAAAGCATCCTAAGAGACTACTACAAGGAACTCTATGCCAATAAAATGGACAAGCTGGAAGAAATGGACAAATTCTTAGAAAGGTATAACCTTCCAAGACTGAACCAGGAAGAAATAGAAAATATGAACAGTCCAATCACAAATAATGAAATTGAAACTGTGATTAAAAATCTTCTAACAAACAAAAGTCCAGGAACCAATGGCTTCACAGGTGAATTATATCAAACATTTGGAGAACAGCTAACACCCATCCTTCTCAAACTCTTCCAAAAAATTGCAGAGGAGGGAACACTCCCAAACTCATTCTATAAGGCCACCATCACCTTGATACCAAAACCAGACAAAGATACTACAAAAACAGAAAATTACAGACCAATATCACTGATGAATATAGATGCAAAATCCTCAACAAATTACTAGCAAACAGAATCCAACAACACATTAAAAGGATCATACAGCATGATCAAGTGGGATTTATCCCAGGGATGCAAGGATTCTTCAATATACGCAAATCAATCAATGTGATACAGCATATTAACAGAGAGAAGGATAAAAACCATATTACCTCAATAGATGCAGAAAAAGCTTTTGACAAAATTCAACACCCATTTATGATAAAAACTCTCCAGAAAGTGGGTATAGAGGGAACCTACCTCAACATAATAAAGGCCATATGACAAACCCACAGCAAACATCATTCTCAATGGTAAAAAACTGAACACATTTCCTCTAAGATCAGGAACAAGACAAGGATGTCCACTCTCACCACTATTATTCAACATAGTTTTGGAAGTCCTAGCCAGGCAATCAGAGAGGAAAAAGAAAAGGAATACAAATTGGAAAAGAAGATGTAAAACTGTCACTGTTTGCAGATAATATGATACTATACATAGAGAATCCTAAAGATGCCACCAGAAAACTACTAGAGCTAATCAATGAATTTGGTAAAGTTGCAGGATACAAAATTAATGCACAGAAATCTCTTGCATTCCTATACACTAACGATGAGAAATTAAGGAAACACTCCCATTTACCACTGCAACAAAAAGAATAAAATACCTAGGAATAAACCTACCTAGGGAGACAAAAGACCTGTATACAGAAAACTATAAGACACTGATGAAAGAAATTAAAGATGATACCAACAGATGGAGAGATATACCATGATCTTGGATTGGAAGAATCAATATTGTGAAAATGATTATACTACCCAAAGCAATCTACAGATTCAGTGCACTCCCTATCAAATTACCAATAGCATCACTTACAGAACTAGAACAAAAAATCTTAAAATTTGTATGGAGACACAAAGACCCCAAATAGCCAAAGCAGTCTTGAGGCAAAAAAGTGAAGCTGGAAGAATCAGACTCCCTGACTTCAGACTATATTACACAGCTACAGTAATCAAGACAATATGGAACTGGCACAAAAACAGAAATATAGATCAGTGGAACAAGATAGAAAGCCCAGAGATAAACCCAGGCACCTATGGTCAGCTAATCTGTGACAAAGGAGGCAAGGATATACAATGGAGAAAAGACAGTCTCTTCAATAAGTGGTGCTGGGAAAACTGGACAGCTACATGTAAAAGAATGAAATTAGAACACTCCCTAACACCACACACAAAAATAAACTCAAAATGGATTAGAGACCTAAATGCAAGACCGGACACTATAAAACTCTTAGAGGAAAACATATGCAGAGCACACTTTGACATAAATCACAGCAAGATCTTTTTTGATCCACCTCCTAGAGTAATGGAAATAAAAATAAACAAATGAGACCTAATGAGACTTCAAAGCTTTTGCACAGCAAAGGAACCCATAAACAAGACAAAAAGACAACCCTCAGAATGGGAGAAAATATTTGCAAACGAATCAACAGACAAAGGATTAATCTCCAAAATATATAAACAGCTCATGCAATTCAATATTAAAGAAACAAACAACCCAATCTAAAAATGGGCAGAAGACCTAAATAAACATTTCTCCAAAGAAGACATACAGATGGCCAAGAAGCACATGAAAAGTTGCTCAACCACTAATTATTAGAGAAATGCAAATCAAAACTACAATGAGGTATCACCTCACACCAGTTAGAATGGGCGTCATCAGAAAATCTACAAACAACAAATGCTGGAGAGGGTGTGGAGAAAAGGGAACCCTCTTGCATTGTTGGTGGGAATGTAAATTGTTACAGCCACTATGGAGAACAGTATGGAGGTTCCTTAAAAAACTAAAAAGTAGAATTCCCATATGATCCAGAAATCCCACTACTGGGCATATATCCAGAGAAAACCATAATTCAAAAAGACACATGCACCCCAATGTTCATTGCAGCACTATTTACAATAGCCAGATCATGGAAGCAACCTAAATGCCCATCGACAGACAAATGGATAAAGAAGATGTGGTACATATATACAATGGAATATTACTCAGCCATTAAAAGTAACGCAATTAGGTCATTTGTTGACAGGTGGATGGATCTAGAGACTGTCATACAGAGTGAAGTAAGTCAGAAAGAGAAAAACAAATATCATATATTAACGCATATATGTGGAACCTAGAAAAATAGTACAGATGAACCGGTTTGCAGGCCAGAAATTGAAACACATATGTAGAGAACAAACGTATAGACACCAAGGGGGGAAAGTGACGGGGGGCTGGGGGTGGTGGTGTGATGAATTGGGCGATTGGTATTGCCATGTATACACTGATGTGTATAAAATTGATGACTAATAAGAACCTGCTGTATATAAAAATAAATAAAATAAAATTCCAAAGTTCAAAAATAAATAAATAAAAGGCTAGCAGGAGTCTGGGTGAAAGAAGAAGTCAGCCTGAACTAGGGTGAGTGTAGTAGAGATAAAGGAAATTGTATAGATTCAAGAAAGTTTATGTAGGTAGAATCAAAGGACTTGGTAAAATAAAGAATGGGAGTAAAAGAGGGAAGAGTCAAGAATGACTTCTAGTTTCTATCTTGAGCTGATGAGTGTATGAGTTGAAGACTGGGGAGTAAAAGATTTCAGAGGAAATCCGAAGTTCAGAGTAGTTAAGTTTGAGGTGCTTGCTGTTCACCCAAGAAGAAATGACAAACATACAACTGGATATATGAAGTGTACAAAACTCTGAAGAAAGGTCCAGACTGGAGACCGATTTTGAGATCTATGTTAATAGATAAAGTCTTGAAATGGGTGGGATCATCTCATAAGCATGTAAAGGTAACTGTTACAGAGAGGAGAGGAAACCTGCTTTTGAGCTTAGATGACTAGCAATAAATTTTTAGCTTTTCAGATATATTGACTTCTAGATAATACAAAGAAGAAATGTTTATCTAAGTATTCTAAGTCTCTTTTACAATTATTTCTGAACATAAAATAGCATTTGAGGAATTTTGTATCTTATACTATACCAAGTGTTTTCCATGACTTTCTTTCTCACAGTAATGTTATCAATAATGTAATACTATTACCCTGAACACACAGATAAAGAAGTTGACATAGAGAGAGATTAAGAAAAATTACTTATAATTGTTCAACTAATATGAAAGCAACTGGAATTAAACATACGAATTATATAATTCAAGAATTCCACTTCACCACTAAGCTAATCACTTCTTTTAACTAATTTTTCTAAGTAATTTTATATAACCCTTACAACTTCCTGGTAAAGTTGGAAATACTACAGGTACAGATTTTAAAACTTTAAAGCTCACAAATGATATGTAATTTTCCAAGTGCACACGATCAGCGCTGAAGAGAATATTTGCCACAGTGATACAGTTTACCCATACACAATTAGGCAAAGACTTTGGCAGTATTAGAAAATAAGTACTATAGATTGCAGGTACATCCAAGACAATGTACCTTGGTTCATAATCCAAGGACAATGAATTATGATTAAATAAGTGAGGTTTCATCCTACCTCTTTATTAGCAGAACATTCAAAGGCCTACTACCTATGTGTCTTAGTGATATAAACAGAGGTTCTTTTATAAACCTAAGTATTTACGTATCTCCCTGGTCTACAAAGTACTACTATATTCATATGATTTGAACAAAACTTCACTCTTTACTCTCAGCAATGGAAGCAATGAAGGAACAAAGAAAGGGAGGGAGGAAAAATGGGAGGGATGGAAGGAAGGAAAAAGAAAGGCTTGTGTTTCCTTGATTAAAAGCTTCATCCATATCCCTTCCTGGTAATAATAATCCAGCTTCACTTTTAATACAATACAATGTTTCTCAAGGAAACATGAAAAATGGGCATTGTTCAGTAATAAAAAACTCATCAAAAGGGTTGTTTTGTCTGTTGAAAGCCAAATAACCAGCTGATGAATGAATTCTTCAGATCCCCGTTATTTACTTAGGCATTGTATAGATGGGTGATCTTATTCCTTTTGAAGTTTCAGCTTCAAACAGCATCAATTTTTTTTCAGTTTCTTAAGAAAATATATTTACCTTAATTTGTAAAAAACCAAGTGGGTGAAATTTTGTAACACGCCTGGAAACAAGGGAAACAACAACAGATTGGGAAATCCCTGGTGTAGCTGCAGCCTGAATCACTCAGTTGTTTTTGCTGTTGGGTAGCCATGGCCTTCAGGGCCAGTGATGGATGAGTGATGGAGTCAGCCCGATTCTGTACAAAATCCATGCTTGAAGTGGCAGCCAAGGTCAAAAGACAAAGCTGGCTGGATCTCTGCACCTAGCGTACTGTTCCTGTTTTTTCAGGGGCTCTGGGGAGGGCCTTCAATGTGGGGGGCCAAGGCTTATCAACCTATCCTTTTCCTACTCCCCCACTCAACACACATTGTTACCTCATTTCCATAACAAACTCATGCTTTCTGATTACCACGTCAAGTATGCTGCCCAGGTTCAGTGCCAGGGTAGAAAAAGTAATTTTGTTTGGCTGGGTTAATATGAACCTATTCAAAAAGTCCACAAAACAAATGCAGTCTGATTCTCCCCATTCTTTTTCTTCCCAGTCCTGTTTACCGAGAAGTACACTTTGGCTCAAATGTGTATTAACAAGGAAATCTATGTTTGTAGTGACCGGCTCTGAATGGGTCCCATTCTTACTGAAATTCTTCTACCATAACAAAGGAAAAAATCCTGATAGGTACGAGAGAGTAATTCATAGAGGAAGATGTGCTGACAGCTCCGAATGAATAGCTTTCCTCCTCTAGGGCTCCAACTTCAGTAGGCCCCCAGGCTCAGGGAACTTATTCACTCACTAGAATCCCAGAACGCAACTCACATCCAACCAAATCCTGGAAGTGATTAGAGAAGAGACCTCTTTCCTGAAAAAGCAGCCTTTCAATTAGCTACACACAGGGTTTTCTGAGGGGTTTTTTTGTTTTGTTCTGTTTTGTTTTTTTAAACTAGGGAGTAGAGAAAGATGAAATTTCACACTCTGGGTTTTAATAAGTCTCTAATTTTTCTATCTACAATGGCTTCCTGTATTCTGTGTATGATGAGCCAAATGGAGCTGCCATGTCGGAATAGTTATGAGCTATTCAAGAGCAGACCAAAGGCGTGGAGCCTATAATGAACCAGGATCAGATATTACCAAGATGTTGTTTATCATGACACAAAGCAGAGGGACAGAGGATACATATAAAATATTAGGGTCATTTTCCTGGATGGGGAGAAGTCAGCCCTGGATTCAAGTCCTATATAGTGTTGATAAATCTGGTTACACATGACAGTGTGTTAAGATTATCCAAGCCTTAGCACAAGGAAGAAAAACTGAAGGCTCCTTGCTGAGTCTAGGCTGCTGGATTTTCATTTATTTTATTTTTGTCCTACATGCTCTTTAA
This sequence comes from Orcinus orca, assembly GCF_937001465.1. Lineage (NCBI taxonomy): Eukaryota > Metazoa > Chordata > Mammalia > Artiodactyla > Delphinidae > Orcinus > Orcinus orca. Next base: position 70,906,666 of record NC_064575.1, read on the forward strand.
AACATAAATTTGAATGCTTTAATGTAGTAATATCTTTCTATCCTCCTCAGGCCCCACCACTTGCTTTTGGATTTCACCCATCCCACTACACATCCATTAAGTAAACTTTTACTAAATATCTACTATGTGTCTGGCACTATTCTAGGCACTGAGCTTTCAGCCAGCAATCAAAAAATAGGCAAAATCTCTTCTCTCATGGAGCTCACATTCCAGCAGAGAGAGGTGGGAGGAGGAGAGAAAATAAGAAAGTTATGTATCAGACAGTGAAAGTATTATGGCAGAAAAAGAACAGAATGAACACAGTAGACAAGTGTTGCAAAGAAAGATAGGGTTGTTGTGAAAAACTGAGAGACACACACCCCCAAACATATATTCACCCTTTCCATAATGAGCCTCAAATCCCTCTATCTACAATGCAAAAGAATATACCAAAAGCAAATCATCTTCCTGCAAGTCACAGGAACAGAACTTTCATTTCTTACCAGTTTATTTATATAACAAATAATAACAAATAATCCCCTACTTTCCAAGAACTTACCATGAAAGACATATTTCCACTGGCAGAGGATGGGAGGAATCAAGGCAAGAGCGAGTATCAGAATAATATACAGATTTTTGCTTTGTTTTTCATCCTTGGGCTTTAACTTAAAGACTTCTCTATTGAAATAACTTGTCTTGTGAAGTCAGCTATAAAAATATCATGTTCCCACTTATCCCAACCTCTTATCTAAATGATGCCCATTTATAAAGGGAACCTACCTCAACATAATAAAGGCCATATATGACAAACTCACAGCAAACATCATACTCAATGGTGAAAAACTGAAAGCATTTCCTCAAAGATCAGGAACAAGACAAGGATGTCCACCCTCACCACTCTTATTCAACATATTAGGAAGTCCTAGCCACAGCAATCAGAGGAAAAAGAAATAAAAGGAATACAAATTGGAAAAGAAGAAGTAAAACTGTCACTGTTTGCAGTGACAGAAAATCCTGAAGATGCCTCCAGAAAACTACTAGAACTAATCAAATTTTGTAAGGTTGCAGGATACAAAATTAATGCACAGAAATCTCTGGCATTCCTATATACTAACAATGAAAAAATCAGAAAGAAATTAAGGAAACAATCCCATTTACCATTGCAACAAAAAGAATAAAATATCTAGGAATAAACCTACCTAAGGAGGTGAAAGTCTTGTACTCAGAAAACTATAAAACACTGATGAAAGAAATCAAAGATGACATAAACAGATGGAGAAATATACCATGTTCTTGGATTAGAAGAATCGATATTGTGAAAATGACTCTACTACCCAAAGAAATCTACACATTCAATGCAAACCCTATCAAACTACCACTGACATTCTTCACAGAATTAAAACAAAAAATTTTACAATTCATATGGAAACACAGAAGACCCTGAATAGCCAAAGCAATCTTAAGAAAAGCGGAGCTGGAAGAATCAGGCTCCCTGACTTCAGACTACACTACAAAGCTACAGTAATCAAGACAGTATGGTACTGGTGCAAAAACAGAAATATAGATCAATGGTACAGGATAGAAAGCCCAGAGATAAACCCACACACATATGGTCACCTTATCTTTGATAAAGGAGGCAAGAGCACACAATAGATATGGTCACCTTATCTTTGATAAAGGAGGCAAGAGCACACAATAGAGAAAAGACAGCATCTTCAGTAAGTGGTGCTGGGAAAACTGGACAGCTACATGTGAAAGAATGAAATTAGAACACTACCTAACACAATACACAAAAATAAACTCCAAATGGATTAATGACCTAAATGTAAGACTGGACACTATAAAACTCTTAGAGGAAAACATAGGAAGAGCACTCTTGGACATAAATCACAGCAAGATCTTTTTTGACCCATCTCCTAGAGTAATGAAAATAAAAACAAAAATAAACAAATGGGAACTAATTAAACTTAAAAGCTTTGAACAGCAAAGGAAACCATAAACAAGATTAAGATACAACCCTCAGAATGGGAGAAAATATTTGCAAACGAATCAACAGACAAAGGATTAATCTCCAAAATATGCAAACAGCTCATGGAGCTCAATATCAAAAGAAATAACAACTCAATTAAAAAATGGGTGGAAGACCTAATAGACATTTCACCAAAGAAGACATACAGATGGCCAAGAGGCACATAAAGAGATGCTCAAAATCACTAATCATTAGAGAAATGCAAATCAAAACTACGAGGTATCACCTCACACCAGTCAGAATGGCCATCATCAAAATATCTACGAACAGGGCTTCTCTGGTGGCGCAGTGGTTGAGAGTCTGCCTGCCGATGCAGGGGACACGGGTTCGTGCCCCGGTCCAGGAAGATCCCACATGCCGCAGAGTGGCTGGGCCCGTGAGCCATGGCCTGAGCCTGCTCATCTGGAGCCTGTGCTCCACAACGGGAGAGGCCCCAACAGTGAGAGGCCCACGTACCGCCAAAAAAAAACAAAAACAAAAACAATAAATGCTGGAGAGGGTGTGGAGAAAAGGGAACCCTCTTGCACTGCTGGTGGGAATGTAAATTGATACAGCCACTATGGAGAACAGTATGGAGGTTCCTTAAGAAACTAAAAATAGAACTACCGTATGACCCAGCAATCCCACTACTTGGCATATACCCTGAGAAAACCATAATTCAAAAAGAGTCATGTACCACAGTGTTCACTGCAGCTCTATTTACAATAGCCAGGACATAAAAGCAACTTAAGTGTCCACTGACAGATGAATGGATAAAGATGTGGCACATATATACAATGGAATATTACTCAGTCATAAAAAGAAACAAAGTTGAGTTATTTGTAGTGAGGTGGATGGACCTAGAGACTGTCATACAGAGTGAAGTAAGTCAGAAAGAGAAAAAAAATACCATATGTTAACACATATATATGGAATCTAAAAAAAAAAAAAAAGGTTCTCAAGAACCTAGGGGCAGGACAGGAATAAAGACGCAGATGTAGAGAATGGACCTGAGGACATGGGAAGGGGGAAGGGTATGTTGGGACAAAGTGAGAGAGTGGCATGGACATATATACACTACCAAATGTAAACTAGATAGCTAGTGGGAAGCAGCCACATGGCACAGGGAGATCAGCTCGATGCTTTGTGACCACCTAGAGGGGTGGGATAGGGACAGTGGAAGGCAGACTCAAGAGGGAGGAGGTATGGAGATATATCTCTATGTATAGCTGATTCACTTTGTTATAAAGCAGAAACTAACAATTGTAAAACAATTATACTCTAATAAAGATGTTAAAAAAAAAAGTAACTTTATATTCTTTAACCCTGTCCGTTGGCATCCTTCTGTCAATGCTATCACTTTCCTCATTTTCTAGTGCCTGGACCATAGCAGGCACTCAAATATTTGTTGAATGAATAGAGTGTAAGAGTTTTTAACCTCCATACCGGGAAGTGATGCACATCCCTTCTACCCACACTCTGTTGGTTAGAACTCAGTCAGAGGGCCACATTAACTGCCAGTGATGTTGAAAAATGTAGTCTAGTTGTATTCCCAGGAGAAAAAAATAGATTTGGTGAAGAGCTACCTAGTCTTTGGCCACATTTATAACCCCCTAGTTTCACCTTCAAAAGTCTAACTGAATGTCATTTAACTCTATTTAACCATATCGTTCCACCTAAAGAGGAGTCATATACATAAAAAATGCCATCTGAGAAACTGAGATTTCCTAAGCCATGTAAGGAAAATGATATGTGGGTCAACCAAACTGGGAAAACAAATCCTCTATTTCCTTGAAAGAAAACTGGTGAAAAGTCAACTACGTCTTTGTAAGATGCTAGAACAAACAAGTGGGTAAACGTAAATGGCTCTGGACTGAAAATCAGAGAATGTAGTTTCAGAAGTTGAAAATAAAGAAATGGCATAAAAGTCATTAACTGTTGCCCTCAGAAGCAGATGCACAAGAACATATTTATAAGTACGATCCATATGTTTTGCAAAAACACTCAACAAATCTAGAAAGTAGCATGGACATTATGTAGCTCTCCTAGGCTCTCTCCTGTGTGTGGACCTGAGCAAGGATTGGTATATATTTAAGCATAGAAAATAAGGCCAAATAGGGAATCATCTCATAAAAATAGTCATTGTGGAAAATGCCAAACGAGTCAAGTGGAAAAGTTAAACTCAGAGTCCAACGATGGGATCATAATGCAGCCTAATTTGACTCCTGTATCCACAGACTTTCCCAGTAGAAAGAAACGGTACAAAAGGCAAAGCATCGTGCTTTCAGTGGGGTTTTAAGTTGCGAAATTATCCTGTGGTAAGGATCAGGTTAGAAAGCTCAAGGATGACAGATCATTAAGTAAGAAGGAGCAGAATGGTGTCCAGAGCCCTGGTCCAGGAGTCAAGAGACGCAGATTTTGGTCCCTGCTTCTACTTGCTGTATAATGTTGTGCATATTATACACTCTCTCCTTCCATGATTCCAAGAAAACTTTTCACCCTTTTCTGGGCCCTCTGAATCTTGAGATTACTACCTTAAATGAATAAATGAATCACTGTTGGTTTGTGTGAGGTCGCCGATGTAATCCTCTGTTTAAAAAAAAAAAAGCTCTTGTTCAAATGTACTAATTTTTTTTTGGCTTTTAAAATAGTTTATTTTTAAAGAGTTTTATTCTAGTGGCTTGTATTATTTTGTTTAGACTGAAAAAGAATTCTAACCTATAAATTGAAAATAACCCCCATCACCCAAAAGAATTTTTTAAATTTTTATTGGAGTAAGTTGATTTACAGTGTTGTGTTAATTTCAGGAATACGGCAAAGTGAATCTGTTACAGATGTACATATAGCCACTCTTTTTATTTTTAGATGTTCAGAACTTTTGAACAGAGCAAAGGGCAATGATCAGTTTAGGAATCTATATAACCTTAAGAAAGTAATCTGGAAGAATTTTCTACTTATCCTAATAGGAAAAATAAAATAGGAAAAAATACAAGTCCAGATAAACACCACACAGAAAAATATATTAAGTTTGATTCAGAAAGCTGCCTGACTATTGCATGAACTAGTTACATAGCCTAATCCCAGTGTCTTAACATTCTCATTTTCCTTATGCTTAAATTAGTGAAAAGGATCAAGGAAATGAATACAAGCATACCCAGATTAGCCAAGCATCAGAATCACCATGGTACTGGGAACACAATTCTATATAATAATGCTTTTGTGTTTGAAAATCACCGAGCTAAATGAAAGATTAAAAAGAAAGTCCAGGGCTTCCCTGGTGGCGCAGTGGTTGGGAGTCCGCCTGCCGATGCAGGGGACACGGGTTCGTGCCCCGGTCCGGGAAGATCCCACATGCCGCGGAGCGGCTAGGCCCGTGAGCCATGGCCGCGGAGCCTGCGCGTCCGGAGCCTGTGCTCAACGGGAGAGGCCACAACAGTGAGAGGCCCGCGTACCGCAAGAAAAAAAAAAAAAAAAGCAGAGGAATTAGATGAGCAAGAATGAAATTCCCATAGAACGTCTTAGGATATGAATGAGGACTATTTTCTGCATCAGTAATAGAAAGTCTTAGAATATGCATAATAAAGGATCTATGACATGGGAGAGTTTCACTCAAGCCTAGGTATGTCAACACCTGGCTTCTGGGCCTGCTTTCTTTTCAAAATAGATGTGTCATTTTGGGCCCATCATTTAAACACTCTGTCCCTCAGTTTCCTTAGTTTTAAAGTTAAGAACATACCTTCCTATGTTTTAGTTTCGTTGTTAAGACCAAACGTGGACTTAAAAGTACTTTGTAAATTCTAACGCAGGGTTAAATCTGTGTTCTCCTTGATCTGCACAAGTGTTTAGAAAAAAGTAATTGCTATTAGTTTAAAAAAGTAATTAATTGCTATCAATTAAAAATCAGGATATTTCACATAAAATTTCGATGTTAGGCTTCTCTTGAAAAATCAAACATTCCGGCAACACTGGCCCATATTCGTCTATAACAGAGTTGTCTGGAAATGAGTACTATTCGCTCCCTTGGGACAAGATATTCCTCAGTTTCTTTAGGCCCTACAGTTCCCTGTTGTTTTACTCAGGGGCCATTTCATACATCCATATGATGTTCTGAAACTCTGCCCGCCCCAAAAAAGAGACCAAGAAAGATTAATATTAAAACCAATAGTCACTAGATATCGAGCAAGAATTGCTTAGCACCCAGTGGTGAGTTAATATTTTATATTGAACACTTTACTAAAAAGGTTCTTATTGGCCTTGAATAAAACAACCTGCAACCCAAATCTCTGAATCAGTACCATTCCTCCTCCTTTCAAACCACTGCTGCCACAGAATTATTCCAGCTGACTTTGTCCAAATGCCCATAGCCACTATTTATCTGGAATTCCATTGAGTGGATTAGATTTTAATTCTGAGATCATTCACTAGACAGTGTCTGAGGCAATCTAACCCCCAAAGTACAGCTTATTATTTTTAACTGCAAGTAATGTTTTGGTCTTGGACAGAAATTAATTCTTTTTCAGTGCCCAAGTCAAACCTTTCGACTACTTCAATGGCCAGAGGATGTGTGATTGCTTAGAAACAGACAAGAAGATGCCAGCCACAGATGGATTTCCATTTGGAAGCATTTTAGACACAAGAGCAGAAATTAACCATACTCCTTCTTTTCCAGTGGGGAGGACCACGTCAGATCTACACCAATAAGAAGAGCTCTTAAGTCACGGGATGAAGAAGGAGGTAGAAGACTCGGATGAAGGATGCCCTGGATGAGAAAGTTGCCAGTTTAGGCAGGCAGAGAGGCAAGAATTTCTAGGGAGACATTCATCTAGGACGTGCACGTCCTGTCTGACTACAGGTAAGATAGAGTGCTTCTGGTTGCCCTAGCTTTACCTATAACTATATATGGAACTAACCCATCTTGTGGGCTTTCTTTCTCTGTTCTCTGTTGTTTTTAACGCTCATTTACAAATACTTGGTTCTCAGGCTTCCAAAGGTCCATCTTTCCATTTGTAGAGTCAGGCTATGGGACAACACAGATGATCTACCTTCTGTGGGAGCCATTCTTCCTCTGACACCACTTACTACCCGGGAAGCTATGAATGAGATGCAGCAGTGAGCAGCCCAGTCCTTTCCCACAACTGTACAGCAGGTTTCTGCTAACTCTTACTCTTTTACAATCTCAAATGATGAGCACAAGGCCTCAACCGCTTTTCTGTTCTCAATTTTAAAGTCTGTTTGGAAAGATCGCTCCTCTTCAGACTCCCTTTACTCAAACAAGTCAGAAGAGACATTACTACAGACTCCATAATTTCTGCCGGCTTATTTCAGTGAGGTTGATCGTCTGTTAACGACTTTTGTGGCTGTGGTCTGGTTACTTCATTAATTGGCATTAATAGCTTTTTTTGGCTATTTATAACCTGAAGGTTGTTTTCTCAAGAGAAAAATCCAGAAGAGATTATCAAACCTCTCTCAACACTAATGTGTACTCAGCAAAGTGCAGAAATAATAAGTACAGTTCAGCAGGTGGGGGGAAGAAGGTTTAGTCTTAGAAAACAAGCAGCTTCGGGTTCATTTGGTAAAATAACACACTAGTAGTTAAAATGTGGGGATCACGGACACCCCTCAAGACACCAAGGAAAATCATAATAAGCCCTCTTTCTACAATAATGCAGAATACTGGGCATTTAAGAATTCTCTAAACCCACTCATGGTCTTAAAAGATTCACAGACCCTCAAGTAAAAGCCCAGGGAGGAATGCAAATAAATACTCTTGTTTTCAATTCATGGTCTTGGTAGGAACATTAGTTATACACCTAGTTAACAGATAGTCCATAAGACAGATCTTTACCCAGTGAAAGACTGGAAATTCAATACAACTTGAATTCAAACACTGATATGCTGAAGTGATTACTGTTCCCAGTTTATGCATGAGAACACTGAGGTCTAGCAACTGTAGCATTCCCAAGTTTACTAGCTAGTAAGTAATAAAGCTAGAGTTCTAACATAACAAGAATCTACGCTAGTGGATGGGCCCACTTATGTGACTTTCACCTGAAAATACACCAATACATACTCAACGCTGTCCATAAGCAATAAGCTTTTCTTGATGTGGACAATTTTTAAAGTCTTTATTGAACTTGTTACAGTATTGCTTCTGTTTTATATGTTGGATTTTTGGCCGCGAGGCATGTGGGATCTTATCTCCCCAACCAGGGATCGAACCTGCACTCCCTGCATTGGAAGGCGAAGTCTTAGCCACTGGACCACCAGGGAAGTCCCGAAGCTTTTCTTTCTGTTTAAGATCACTTACCCTACACATCACGTTTCTTATCTCGCTTGAAGGTCATGTGACATCAGAGGGAAGTAATAAGTTCTATAGAATGAGACTAGGGAGACTATTTTATCTTCAATCAAGACATGAGTACCACTAACTTATTTTTTAAACTGCAGCCTAAATATATAACAAAAAAAGCTTGGGTATCTGGATCCCTGAGTTCTTACTAAAATTCTGTTAGCCTGTAGACAAATAATTTGTCTGAGCCTCAGTTTCCTGATCTATTCATTGAAGGTCTGTAAGTAAGTGTTTTCTAAAATTGTATGGGCCTGTCATTCTGTTAGAGGAGACTTTGGAAAGCAACCCAGTCTCCGGAGTTCTACTAAAATGTCATTCCAGGGAGTTGTCTCTGATCAGACAAGTCTGGGTAAAGTGCCTCACATATGCGTCCCTGAAGCCCTTTAATTCTAACAGCACTTACTATACTGTTTTGAAATCATGCACTTATCTACCTCATTAAATAGTAACTTCTCTGAAGACAAAGGCCTGAGTCTTTTTACCGTCCAATGAAGAAGCAGAACATGTAGGATAAGATCATAGACTCCAATGCTAGACTGGTTTGCACCTCAGGTGTGTGTCCTTGGGAGAGTTACCCAACCACTCTGTACCTTGGATTCCTCACATATAAAGTGGAGACAAGAATGGCACATAACACATGGAATTATTGTGAGATTTATGTATGTAAGACACGTAAAGCATTTAGCAGGCTCCCTGGCACGTAATGAACATTCGATAAAGCATTATCACCAATGTCTAATATTTCCTGGCATGTAGCAGATGTCCAGATATTTGCTAAATAAGTGAAAGATGTATTGATAAATTATTTCCTCGGCATTCAAGATCTGAACCCTAAAGAGTCCAAATTAATGACAAACTGACTTAGGCAGTTTATCTAACCCAAAATGAGGTACTTTTGAAAAAGAATAGATTCATGTATATGTATAACTAAATCACTTTGCTGTATACCGGAAACTATCAAAACACTGTTAATCAACTATATTCCAATATAAAACCAAAATTAAAAAAAAATAAAATGAGGTGCTTTTGTTATCTAGATTCAATGCTCTGTGCATTATATGAAGTTGTATTTAGGAGTGCTGTTGAATAGGAAGCTCATGTTCTTGTGGCTGGTTTCAAATTCTGGTGAAACTTCAAACTTCACGGATTAGAGGTTGTAACAAAGAGGGACTTCCCTGGCGGTCCAATGGTTAAGACTCCGTGCTTCCACTGCAGTGGGCATGGGTTCAATCCCTGGCCAGGGAACTAAGGTCCCCACATGCCGCAGCACCCCCCCGCCCAAAAAAAAGAGAGAAGTTGTAACAAAGAGAAGCATTCCCATTGCCAACCATCTACCTTGAAATATATTACACGAGCAAAGACCATAAAGGGATATGTTTACATGAGAGACTTTGAAGCTCTATGAAAAAAAAATTGCCATGCTTTGTGATTTTCACACTAGAGCATGGACTCAACTCTTCTAACTAGATACTGAGCCTTCATTTATAAAAGTTCCTATCTTGGTACCTCCCCCCATCATTCTTCATGGAAAGCTCCTCCAACCTGTTTCCACTTCTGTTCCTGGGTATGTGATAATATGGTTGTGGCTTTCCCAACATAATGGTGCTAGCTCATTTGTAGCAAACTAATTTAGAATGCATTTGACTTGCAGATTATGTTTTGGTATACTGCATCCTCAGATAAACAGACATATACTCAAAATAACGCTTAGAAATATGTGTTACAGCATCATTAAGATGAATAGCGCCACATTTTAGCTTGTCCATGCTCGGAAAAATATAACCTTAACAGCAAGTTCTTACTAATTCTTTCAGGAACAAAGATAGTCCTTTAGGAAGGAGCATTTTTTAAAAGGTATTACAGATATCTGAATCACTGTCTTTATAAGAAATAATTGCTAACTTTATTAGCTATGATTCATAAAGAAAATTCTGTTCCATGTACATTCAAACTATCTTTTTCAATAGCTGTCTGAGTAGAAAGAATAGACAAAACGCCACCCCAGCATTCCACATAAGCATAGATTCTTGACTATTCATGCTCCCTACAATTTCAGTCTGGAATTAGAAGAGATAAAGGAAAAGGATGATACAAAGATAAAGGAAAGAGGAGATAAAAGGAAAAGGATGTGGGGCTAAACAATTTGAGTGTACTGCCCTCTCTGGGCTTCAATTTTCCTCTGGGCTTCAATTTTAACTAGGGGACCACCAAGTTACCATCTATTATAATAATCCATAATCCTATAATCTCACCACTCTCTAATGACCATATCCTGGTTGTAAAATGATTTACCTTCTGTTACTCAGTAATTAGCAAACTACACTGACAAAGTGCACTGCATACATTTTAGCTTTGAAATATTTTGCTTCCAACATGGCTTCTTAAAACAATAATGATGTTATAGCAGCTTAATTTGTCAGTAAGTTGACATTAAATTGTTTTCTCAGCTGTGTTAAGTGACAAGAATCAGTTCCACATGTTTATCACATAGACTATGATTTATGATTCCTGAAGTAAACTTGATGTTTGCTTCCACTGGAATACATTTATTTATTTTAATTCTGAGGCTATTTGGGGCAGGGGGAAGCAATGCATTACTCTCTTAAAAGTTTCCTTTAATGACTATATCAAAGTAGGAGTGAAATCTTCAACTATACTCTCATGCTACTTCAAAATGTGTTATTTCTACTTGCAGAAAATAAGGAAAATAGCATTGAACATATAACCCTACATATATACTCAGCTGACAAAACTGATGAATCTGTTTAAAAAAAAAAAAGTTGTTTTAGAAACAGACTCAGACAACAAACTTATGGTTACCAGGGGGGAAGGGGGGCGGGGGGTAGGGATAGTTAGGGAGTTTGGAATTGACTAATAAATAAATAAATATGTGTGTGTGTGTGTGTGTGTGTGTGTGTGTGTATTTGTAAATAAAAATAAATTTTAAAAATAAAAAATAAACTGTTTTAGCAATTGATTCTGTATGCTGTCACCAAGACAACACCAATACTGACAGCCAAAAGTACATTGTCTTTCTGTGTGAACATATTTTAGATAACCTTAACTGCAAAGGAAATTAGATCAGAGTCTGATTCTGTGAGAAAATGCAGAACTCTACCCAGATTTCCCCCATGCAGTGGGATGTGGTCTGTTTTCGTAGGCTGAATAATCCCTCAACTTCCCTTCAATAACTCACCATAATGTCCCCCAAGACTTATATTCATCCCAGAGTCATTGCCACCAGCAACTATGGCAATGTATGACTAGTCCGTTAAGAAGTGAAGCAAGAGGCCTGATGAAATCACAGGGCTAGCCTAAAGAAGTAGAATATTCTCAGGCTCTCTTGAGTAATATACCATTTTCACTGGATTTTCAGACGTTTCCCCGGGGCTAAGAGGGAGGACTGTATGATGTTTTCTGTAGAGAGATGCTTGACTCATTTGGTTACTATTACATGTAGCAGTGGTGACCTAAGTGGGAAGGAAATTCAAAAAAGAGGGGATATATGTGTACCGCAGAGCTGATTCACTTTGCAGTACAGTAGAAACTAACACAACATTGTAAAGCAACTATACTCCAATAACAATAAAAGGATGGTAAAGTTTCAAAAACAAAAGAATAGATAATAGGGAGCAGAGGAGTTTGTACTGTTAAAAAAGAAAACCTTACAATAACCTGTGGAAAATGGCAGGATCAAACAGGTTTTTGTTTGGGGAGCAAACAGGGTAGAAAGTATTGTTCTTGAAAATAGTTTATACATGTAGCACTTTATAACGATGTTCTGTCTCCTAAAGCGTAGTGCTAGTATTAACATAAGGAAATCAAGAGATTGAAAAAAAGACGTTTTTAATCATTGGATTTGTTTCTAAATGTACAGCTGAAACCTATTTGAATCCGAGTTTCAGTTATTCTGATGTTAGAACAAAAGGCAGCAGCTCTCACCTCACATGTTGTGAACAGTAGATTGTCAATATTTGTCAAATGAAAGGTGAAAAACCAAACATATTTATCCAAGTTACACCTAGATAATGCCTGTAAATCTCAGACTGCAGTCAAACCTTATACATGATGGAAAACAGGTGGGGCAGACAGCTGACTTTTGAAGTATCTCACAATCATTTACAGTCATCTATGGCATTTTACAAGTGATAAGGTCACACATTCAGTGTCATCTAGGTTGAGAAGTAGTCACCACGTCCCATTTGAAGATGAAGAAAAATAACAGTTGCTAGGAATTAATGACAACTTATCAACAAAGAACTGTAGATTGGCCTGAGAACCTAATAATATTTTTTATTAATGATTTACATTTGAGTGCTTACATTGAAGCAGATGTAGTGCCAAGCACTGTTTATACATTATATAATTTGATTCTCATAAATGTTCTGTAAGGTAGGTATTATTGTTCCCAGTTTATATATAAGGAAATTGAGTCTAAAAGAAGTAATTTCCCTAAATTAACTTACAAAACCTGTGGGTGGCTGAGCTGTGATAAAAGCCAAGTCCAGTAGACAAAAAAAAAAAGCCAATTCAAGTATTTTCCTGCAGTAGAGTAATTTGAGATAGACTTTGAAAGATAAATATATTTTAGACATTCAGAGATGGGAAGGAAGGAAAGACATTCCAGGCAGAGAGCATGGTTGTTACTTCTGCTCATGACTGTATGAGTCTAACCCAAAAGAATGGGAGACAGACCAGCAATAATCAGTGTTGAAAATCATAACCACATGTATCCATGTACATGATTATGAGCATCTGTTCAAAAAATAAAACGACACACATGAACTTTAGATAGATTCGGATAGACATCACAGTTTTTAACTGCAATTTGCTTTGCATAACCAATTCTTGCCCTTGGTTCTCCAAGGCCAAGACTGAGAAACAGTAACTTTAAGATGGAGCAAACACTCTGACAAAGAATAAGAAACGATAGGCAACACATTTGATTAGGAAGCGCAAAAGGGGCTCCACTTGCCCAAAGAGACTTGAAAGAAAAAAAGATGTTCCCATAAGGCATAGCATAAAATTGACAGGATTTTACTCAAGATTAAAACATCACTCAGAACCACAATATCAACACAGGGACACTTTGTTGAATCATCTGTTCTACTCTTAGGAAAAATAAGTCAAACCAGGTTTGGTACACCAAGAAGGAAATTCACAAATAACAGAGGAATCCAAACAGGCCACTTATGGCTAAGCCAGAGCTCACTGATCATATCCAGGATAATCATCACACATACACAAATTTCAGCACCTCAAAAATGTAAAGATTTTCACATGGGAATGCAGTGTTCTGGAATTAACTACTCATATCTCTAGAATTTCTCTGTCGTATAATTCTTTGAGTTGCATGAGAGTCATTTTCTTAGGTAATCTGGTCAATCCTTTTGACCAAAAATCAGATTATTCTTTTCCAAAAAAAAGAGACAATTACCACGTCTTTCCAGAAATTCTTGCCCAACATCTCAGAGACTAACACAGATTAAAGTACAGTTACATTCCAATCATCTACATAAATTACAGAATTCTGTCTGGGTCCCCTAAAATAGGAGCTTCCATCCCCTCAAAAAGTTAATGGGATACTTCAAAAAGAGACATGTACCACAATGTTCAATGCAACACTATTTACAATAGCCAGGACATGGAAGCAACCTAAGTGCCCACCAGCAGATGAATGGATAAAGAAGACCTGGCACATGTATACAATGGAATATTACTCAGCCATAGAAAGAATGAAATAATGCCATTTGCAGTGACATGGATGGACCTAGAGATTGTCATACTAAGTGAAGTAAGTCAGAGAAAAACAAATACCGTATGCTAATGCACATATATGGAATCTAAAAAAACAGTACTGATGAACCTAGGGGAAGGGCAGGAATAAAGACACAGACATAGAGAACAGACTTGAGGACACGGGAGGAAAAGGGGAAGCTGGGATGAAGTGAGAGAATAGCATTGACATATATACACTACCAAATGTAAAATGGATGGCTAGTGGGAAGCTGCCGCATAGCACAGGGACATCAGCTTAATGCTTTGTGACGACCTAGAGGGGTGGGATAGGGAGGGTGGGAGAGAGGCTCAAGAGGAGGGGATATAGGGATATATGTATACTTATAGCTGATTCACTTTGTTGTACAACAGAAACTAACACAACATTGTGAAGCAGTTATACTCCAATAAAGACATCTTTTTTTAAGTAATGGGAAATGCCCTTGTCCATCTATATACCTCACTCTCTCTTCTCCAAGGAAATAAGATTGATGAGTCTGGCAGATAAATCTGAACATTTAGCTCAGCAGCCTTTTCCCTCTAGTTTGGAATCTACCTGTTCACAGAACCAGTGCACTTTTGTTCTGGTCTTTTACCCCACAAAGTAATAACCCATGGGTTAGGGCTCATCTTATAGAGCCTTTTTCTGTGACTACTCTACTGGAGTTTCTGGGACTAACATAAGGTAGTAAATCTGTTTGTCTTCTCTGCAGAACCAAACTCCATTTGCTGGATTTACCCACTGTCTAGAATTGAGGAGGTAGCGATATTAGAAGGCCCTGTTGTCTTGATGCGTTGAGGGAACACACTGCAATTCAGCTATACCAAAATTACGAAGCTAATCATTTTTACTTTGATCTGTATGACTCCTGTATCTTTTTATTAATGTGTTATAAACACAGAGAGGGTAGTCAGCATAAGAATTATCACTCCCCCCCACCAAAAAAAGAATTTACCCAACACAAAGATTCAAAGTTAAATCCTGGCAAATTCAAAAAGCAGGAAATAGGAAATAAATGTCGCTTAGATTTTTCCACTTATACTTCGATTCATATTTTGACTCCACCTCTTAATATCTGTGATCTCAAGCAACAGACTGACTTCTCTAAAACTCCCTTGTCTCATTAAAAAAGAGAATAATAGTTCCTGCCTCAAAGACTGATTTAATTGCACTAAACACATTTAAGTGTGCTTAATTAATTAAAGGACATAATTGAGCTAAGCACAGTGGCTGGCACATATCAAGTACTGGGCACCTACTCTTAACAAAATGTGTTTGTTATCTGAACAAATAAAAACTCATCATTAGTCCTCTGATTGTCCCAATCCCCAAGGGCGCAAGAGATCAAGAACAGTCATTAGAAGAACATTGAAGGCAAACAAGTAAATTTTTTAAACTGTCCTCAGTAACTTATCCACATACCATTAAAAGATGACTATATCCACAACAGAAAAAAAAAAACATTTAGTTAGTGTGTTTATTTCATGAATGTCTCTGGGGCTCTGATACTATAAGGGCCTCTTTTTTCCTTTCCATTAACTATAATGCATGGATTTTCTTAGTTTTCTCTTTACCATAAATTTGTCTTTATACCTGTTAAGTTTTAAGGTTACTGTAGACCCATTGATCTAGGTCCAGCTGGATATTAAATTGAAAAGAGTTGATTAAATAAAACAGATGGAATTCATTCATTCATGCAACTGACTGAGTACAGTAGTGCCCGTTACTGTTTTAGGTGCTGAGGATAAAGCATTGAACAAGATAAACATGAAGGTAAACACACATGGTGTTTAATTCTAGACAAGGAAGACAAAAAATTAAGGAAAACATTGGGACAATGGGTTACCCTGGCAACAAGCATCTGGTCTGCAACTCAAAGAATTAGACTGTACTCTCATTAACTAAAAGGAACTGAACTTCTGAGTGTTATAGAAATATTAAAGAGTAGGAAAAGAGTTAATGCTCACTTTCATTGGCAAAATCAGACCTGTCCTCCAGAATCTGATTTTTTTTTAATCAGGCAGGAACTCCTGAAGAAATATTAACACTATTACTACTAATAATAGTTTATGGATAGTAATAATAACAGTAGCTGGCACTTACTGAGGATTGGTATCCACCAGGCACTAAACAAAATCCTTACCTCTCCTATGAGATAAACATGATTGCCTCGTTTTAAGATTAGGAAACTGAGGCTCATCGAGTTAAGTAGTTTGCCAAACATCATGGGATGCCAAGATTCAAACCAAGACAACCCGATTCCAGAGCCCCCGCCTTCAACACTCACATAAGTCTCTTGTACTAAGAAGGGGGAAAAGAACAAGGTTAATCCCAGAACTCCTCTACCCTCAGTATCCTGGGTGAAGCAGTACTAATACAGAGCCCAGATTCTGAGGGGATGCCAGGGACTATTTGCCATCTATGACACCTGCTTTTTCAAATCCATCCAAGGAGCATTTATTGAGCACCTATTAAATGCCAGGTAACGCGCTATCCCCAGTTCAATACAATGCATACTGTCTAATACCATTCCAATCCCTCAGACTCTGAAATTATGTTTTGTGAACTTAACAATGAGTTTCCACCAATTTCCATGTGTAGGCTTTACTGTCTTGCTGATGATAAAATGTTCTCGGCAACTCCAGACCTCTCATCCTGACCATGTCGAAGTAAAGAAAGGCCATTGCTTCCTGTGGTTCCTCCTTCAAGAGCAAATAAATTTACATGTCCCAGCCAGCTTCCTCACAAGTCTCACTGCCTTGAGTGAGATCACATGTCCATTTTAAATGCATAACTTTGTCTTAAGGAATGTCACATGAGGATTGGTTTAAGCCTGGATTTATGAACCAATCATTAGAACAGGGAGATGAGATTATCCTGAAATTACTCAGACTCACCTCCAAAGTTGTGCAAGGGTTAGCTTCCCCTAAGGCATGAGGGCTGAAGACAAACCAGCTTTTTATTATGGAAGATAAAGAAGAATAGATTCAGGGGAAGTAACAAAGGCCACCAAAGCTTGATGCTGTTAGGAACTGATTTGTAGCTCATGAAAACACCAGTTCAGTCATTACTGAACATCCGTTAAATCATTTCTAACTGGGGGAAAAGTAGGCATACGTCTATGTTCTTATCCCAAATGGCTGGACCCCAGCCAAGTGGGTCTACCCTGAAAAGGTTTCAGACTTGATCAGGAAGACGGTTAGTTGGAGCTGCAAACAGAGGACGCCACCAGAGAGAGAGAGAGAAGAGCCCCCAGAGGCAAAATTAAGACAATGAATCAGTCGTCAAGGTCCAAAGAAATGAGACAATATAAAGCAATTTTTAAAAAAGAGGAGCTGGGCTTCCCTGGTGGCGCAGTGGTTGAGAGTCCGCCTGCAGGGGACGCGGGTTCGTGCCCCGGTCCCGGAAGATCCCACATGCCGCGGAGCGGCTGGGCCCGTGAGCCATGGCCGCTGAGCCTGCGCGTCCGGAGCCTGTGCTCCGCAACGGGAGGGGCTGCAACAGTGAGAGGCCCGCGTACCGCAAAAAAAAAAAAAAAAAAAAAAAGAGGAGCAAGTAGATACATCCAGCAGTGGAATGGCAGAGACACAACAGGGAGTGACGGGAAAATATCCAGAAATCTACAGCCCCGAGCAGGGTTGGCATGTTTTCACACAGCTTATTCCTTCTTGATCCTGGCTCTGGATATATGTGAGGTTCAAGGTAGGTCAGACAGTTGAGCTGTGAGAAGCTCCCCCTGGTCCTCAACCCATGCAAGACCCCACGTGGAGAATAGAGCACCAGGCTTCCTTGGGTCCACCATGTCTGTCACTGACCGAACCCTATAAATTCCGCTCAGAATAATAGTGGGACTACTCGGGATAGTGATATTATCCTTACACAAGCCCTAAAATTCACTAATGAGCAGCCCTTGAGCTAAGACATTGAAGGCTATTAAAATGCAAATATTGAAATGACCTCACGTGCTTACTAAGCATCAGTAACACGCTGCTCTGGGTATGAGATCATGTGGCAGGCATGGGAGTGAACGGCTCAGATCTCCTTTCAGGAGGGAGCATGACATGAGGACTGAAATGAATGGACAGTGTCTGACCCACTGTCGTGTTCACAGCGAGGACATAATCCCCCTGGGCTGCCCCGGCCAGTGACTGAGCACAGCAGGGGCACTACAACCAGGCCATTCCTGCCCAGTGTGGGCAAGTGATCTTTGCTCCCTGACATATGGGCTGAGACTCTCTCAGAGCTGCTCCACAGTCTGAGACTCTTCCTACGCAGGCTCCCTTTCTTTCCCCTCCCTCTTCACAGCGGTCAGACCTGCCTCACGATCTGAGCCTCTCTCCAACTACTTCTGCTACTTCTCCCCATTATCCTTCACAGGTGTTTCTAGTTCTATCTTAGCGTGTGCTTCCTAGAGCATCTAAACTGACACAGATCATAAGAAATGTTAAGATCCATTATGCAGTGTTAAAGCCCTTAACATCTATAGAAGAAAAGAAATCTTAAGAGTTTGAAGAAGCTTCACATCATCTACCTCAACGTCCTCAGCGTTTCAGCATCTTTTGTGCAGCACGGACAAAAATTTATGCAGATACTGCCTGAGCCCTTCTGAAGATAGGAAGTTCCACATTCAGTGGAACAGTTCATGCTACAGGCAACTTAGCTTCTCCCTGCAGAAACTACTTCCCCATTGCTTCTCCCCATGCTTCTAGTTTTGTACCCTAGGACCACTCAGAATGAGGTTATATTACCTTCACATTGAAGGACACATACTTGCTTAACCAGCAGACCAAATACCCCGCATGTTGGATATGGTTTCCAGAGCCCTTATCACTATGCTTGCTCCTCCTTTGCACTCCAATTTCTCGATGTCTTTGAAAATGTATCCGAGCTGCAAACAATCATTGTCTGTCTATTCTGCGAATCCACTGTTAAGCTGTAAGCACAAGGGCAGGTGTCAAATCTCTACTCTTTATCACAAAGTTAACTCATGACAGAAACCCAATGTACATTTATTGAGTGAAGCAAGGAAGAGATGAATGTCCTACCAGTGTCCCTAATTCTCATGAGACCAACATTCCATCCACCACTGAGGGATCTAGACCCCAGTCCTAACAGGAGGACCTGAGAGATCTATTGAGCAGGTCCCCCTGATCAAGTCAAGGTGAGCCCTCCAGAGTCCTGCTGAAGACAGACCATCTTCAGATGGATGGACTGTCCATCTCCTGGATGGCTGCAGGATACAGTATTCTGAAATAAGTCCTATCCTCTTAGTCAAAGAAAGAATGAAAACAAGATATCAGGGAATATTGAGGGCAAGTGAGCCTAATCACTAGTAAATGTAGCTTAATATCCTGAAGTCCAGCCAGTTTTGAGAATCCTCATTCCTCTGAACGTAGATTGAGTAGAATATGTAATTGGGGAGAACCAAATTTTGGTCTTTTTCTGGGTGTTACTTTTAGGGAGATTTCATTTTTATTTCTATTTTTATTCTATTTTTATTTCATTTTTATTTCTATCTAATAATTAGAGCATCATTCATCTTGCTCATTGGGACATTTAAGAAGTGGAAAATAGGGGATTTACTTTTTCTGTAAGTGACAATGTGCACTTGAAGCACACTTGAAACTTATGTAATATTCTTTACAATGCATTTTAAAACCTTCTGGGGGCAAAAGCTAAAATTTCCAATGGCCATGGAAGACCAGGGGCATATGGGGCGGGGCGGGGGGCGGGGCAAAGAGCCTCAGTGAAGATGAGGCTACCACTGCAGTGATTCAGTATTCAGTGCAGGCCGAGAGAAAGGTTAACCATAAATTTAGCTACTCAGCCCAAGTGGTTAGAAGTACAAATTGCTGGAGAGTGTTGAAAAGAGGCAGCCCTTATTCCTTGTCTACACCTGTATCTACACCTGCGACACACCATGGAGCTGACGTTCCCCAGTTCAGTAGGGAGAAAGTCTAGGAGGTACCGCATTATCATCCACTCTAAGCCATGTTCTTCAACACAGTTTACCTCAAGTCTTAACTTTGTAGAGTTCTGAGAACTGCCTGGCCATTCGTGAAAAGAATACTTTGGCCACTGTTTGCTCAAGTCCCTTATGTACATATTTTATTAGTTAGAACCTGGAAAGTGAGAACTACAGAGAAGCCTGAATTGACTATCAGTGACAATATTCATTCTACATTTATTTTGGAAATAGAAAATTCAGAACAATGTTTCCCAGCTTGTGAGCCACAGGACACTAGTTCCATAAGATAACAATACGTGCTGCATTTTAAAATAAAATCTGTAGCCAAATATGTTTCGGAAATAGAGTTAAAGTAGGCTGTTGTGGGTCTTTTCTGTGGCTTTCGGTAATCTCATGTGCACTCTGATTACCTACAGTAGATATGAAATTTCTCGTGATTTCCATAATTATTTGACCATGGAACTTCTTTGTTTTAAGCAGACAACAGTGGACAGAGACCCTTCCACAGAACTCCACCTTGGGAAATTCTGACTTAGACTAACTCTACGGAGTGAGCACCATTTCTTCTTTTAAAAACATTCATTCAGAACCCACTACGCGAGTGGCACTGGTTAGGCAATGGCAAAATAGAAATAAGATAGAGTCTTCTTCTAAGAACTTACAGCATGGTGGTGAGATCAGACCCACAGAAGACTGGAAGCAGAAAACCAGTTAGGGGTTGGATGCATCAGTCCTGTTGAGGCATAGTAAGCAGAGGCAGCTACAGCAGAAGGAGGGGAGCAGCACAGAAGGAATTTAAGAACTGAAACACGTTTAGAGAATGTGTACTCTATGCAAGACAAACAATGTGTTAGACAAATGACATATTACAAGTTCAAAAAAGAATCTCACCAGAGCATGAAGTTCCTTCAGAGAGAATTCTCTCGGGTGACCCCAGGCTGAGTTGGTAGGATAAGGGGAAGGAATGAAATCAGAACTGTGATATTATGGGATAGCCACAGTTCCAGGGAACCCCAGCTAAGAGCTCATCAAACCTCACAGATGAGCATACCCCCCACAGTTTAAGTATCAAATAGTAAATTTGCAAAACCACAGAGGGGAAACTCTGCTGCCAACTTGGAAGCTAGGCAGAGGGAACATTGATTGGGAGAGATTTTTTTTAATTAAAGATGAAAGCATTTTGAACCAGGAATGAGCATATTTGAGGCTGTTCCCTGCTTACAGTGAATTAGATCTCCATCTTGAAAGGTGATTTTTTTAAAAGTCTCTTATGGAAGTAGCAGAAACTGTAGAAGGCATTCACGGAGAGAGGGTATTTCACCGAGACCCCTGAAGCTCTGAGAATGTTACTCCCAGGGCACCTGCCCTGTATGAGTGTGTGCAACAGCAAGTACACATCAGTAGAAGAGGAGAAACGTGTGGCTGAACTTAGCTGAGGCAAAAAACTGGGAAGGACTGAACTTTAATCACAGATAAAGAGAAAAACTCTCTACCATTAGTGTATCATCAGCTTCAAAAAAAAGTGTCCAGCCTGCATGGATCTCATCATGGACAAGTGGGGGACAACATCAGACACAGGGATTCACAGACACAGAACCACAGGGATGCACGGGAAGAGGACCCAGACCAGATCTAAGATCAGTGCTCCCAGCTGAGCCGCTCAGTGAACGCTAAGTGCTCTCACAGGCCCCAGGAAATAGAGCAGCAGCGCCATAGCTATCTTTCATTCGAGGGTTACAATAAGACACATGTACAGCCTTTTGAAAGTAGATCCGAGATTTTAGAGCATATGCACTTCAGACTGATCCAAACCAGATTTACCCAATTGATTACAACTGCCAAGGGCAATCATTCTAGCAAAATGGCTGTGTCTGTTCTGGAAGCACTTCAAATTTGTCCATCTCTCTTCTTCCCTAGTAAACGTTTTATGTGAAAGGCTCAAGGGTGTTTTCCTTTACTTTCAGCAACAAACTCCATGTTTGGCAAATTAACTCTTGCAAATTTTCCAAACTGTTTCCTTACTAGGGTTTTGCAGAATAAATTTATCTTCCTTCCTCTTACACCCTTGTTCTCATGGTTCTGACCCACATTCCTGACTCCTTTCCTCAACTCCTTTTGCAATAAGTGTGTGTATACCACAAATTATCACTCCTTTATATGTGGTCAATCAGATTGTTCTTATCCACTGCTCAAAACCTTCCAGTGGGACTTCCCTGGTGGTCCAGTGGGTAAGACTCCACGCTTCCAATGCAGGGGGCCCAGGTTGGATCCCTGGTCGGGGAACTAGATCCCTCTTGCATGCCACAACTAAGAGTTCGCACGCCACAACTAAGAAGCCTGCATGCCACAACTAAATATCCCGCTTGCTGCAACTAAGGCCTGGCACAGCCTAAATAAATAAATATAAATAAATGTTTAAAAAAATAAAGCAGCTTTTAAAAAAAAAGCAAAAACAAAAAAAAACCTTCCAGTGGCTTCCCTTCCCATGCTTGGAGGGGATAAAAAGGAAAAAAAAAACACAGAAGTACCTTATCAGAGAGGTCTTCCCTGGCTACTCTACATAAAATAATATCACATCCTAATCACTCCTTACCACTTGATATGATGTATATTTGTGTGTTTATTGTCTCTCTCCATCCAGAGATTATAACTGTTTGGATCACAGAGTCTGTACATAGTAGCTGCTTAATAAAATTTTGAGTTAATAAAAGGAAAGATCTCTAATTCTTTTTTCTCTGTACACCAATCGTGCAGACTCACATCTGCTATCCTCATAAGTCACACGCAAGGCAACCTATCTCCCCCTTTCATCTACCCCCCTACAGGAGGGCAAGCCAATGGAAATCCTGCCCCGGGCCTTGTCAAAATATAGGACAGGAAGTCTCCTGTCCTATATTTGTCTCCACAATTAGACTCTCTCTGCCCAGACATCAGAGAGCCACCTCGCTGGAAGGCCCCGTCTCCCAGGGACACCCCTTGCTTTGCCTATGCCTAAGTAATAAACTTTTGAATTACTTGCAGTCACTGGCCCTTGCGTGGTGTGTATTGATGTTCAACCCCTGAACCCAAAACAGACAAAGGGCAGACCCCGCATCAGGCCAGTTTAAACCATATCAACTCTGCCACGCTCACTGGGCCCTCCCAGTGAAGGAAACCAAAAGATTTCCCCCGCTCATTGCCCTGATTCAGAACACCTCTCCTGAACCCTTCCTCAATCTGGACTTGATCCTGCTTTCAAGCCTCTCAGCTGCTTACCCTATTTCTCCTATTATTCTCCTCTTTGCCTCAGAAGTGTGAGTTTCACTCACCGCTCACAAGGAAGGAGTCAGTTTCTCTCTGGTTCCGCTGCTGCTGATCACATGTGATAGACATCATCTGGGCCTTCAGTTTGTCTAGCACCCCAGGGAACACCTCTTTGCCCAAAGGGAACTCTCCTAGGAGAGGGACAGGTGGGAATCTCGGCTTCCATAAACAGGAAATATTTTCAGCCTTTAGTGTATGTTTAGTCATTCTTAGATAATGTTTTAATATAGTCTTAACTAAAGAACCCCTCTAGGTATTTCAGGGGTCACAAATTCAAATACCCATGGTTGCCAAGCAGATGTCATAGCCTGAGGAGTGGCTGCGGATAATACAACAGATTGCTGAGACTGGGGCCAGTAGAGAGCACAGACCTTTCCTGGGGGCTTTCTAATTCAGGCATATTTAACATTGTTCTGTGCTGGCCAAACAGAACAGATCTTTGGGCTGGATTCAAGCTACTAGACTAGAACCCCTGAGGTATGGTTAATGAAAGATACCTGAATCAGGTGGGATAAACCAACAACTTGGAGTAAGATCGTATTTCTCAATCTTGGCCACACATAATCATCTGGAGACTCAAAAAAAGAAAAAATAGTGAAACCTAGCAGGACCCTGTGGGGCTCCTGGGCACAGAAGCCTTTCTATGTCTCCCATTTCTTATTTGTAGGGAATAGACGCCAGCCTCCATGACCTTCCCTGAGTTCCGAAGGGCAGATTTGAAGGGGAATGGAGGGGATGCAGAGACAAGGGAGGAACAGTCAGAACACAATAGTGCAGCCTTGGGGCAGCGTCCTGGTTCTGCCTCGAGGGATACACATAATATCTTTGAGCTATTCTACGGAACTAAAACCCCCAACAAATGAAAGATGTTAGCATCCTTCATTCCAGAGAAGGTCACAGCTTGATAAACTGGAGAAACGCATCAGGAGACCACCTGAAACCAGATTAAAAGGCTACAGGCCCTTCACACTCCCTGATCCGTATCAACAAGCCTGCGCTTGAACCATTGCTACTCCTCCTCACCAAATCCCCCGGGTTGCGACACACAGTTTGAGGCATGAGCCCACTGTGTCCCCCTTTGCCTGGCAAATCAGTAAAGCTATTCTTCTCTACTTCACCCAAAACTCTGTCTCTAAGATTCGATTTGGCACTGGTGCACAGAGGCCGAGTTTTCAGCATCAATAAATACTGATGCTGGGATCCCAACCCTAGAGATTCTGATACAATTGCCCAGGTGAGCCTGGACATCAGGCACTTTGAAAGATCCCGAAGGATTCATGTTTACCCAAGTAAGCATCACTCCTTTCAAGGGTCCGTTTAATGAAACTTACTAGGCTGCTAGGAACATAAGTAAAGTCCACAAGTAAAGCCTTGCTCCCAATGTAGTCAACATTTTAAAAATAAAGAAGAGCATAAACTTGGAAGAAAAGCCAGTTGATTGTAAGAGAAAGATAAATAGCAAATATTTAGAGAACAAAAGATTTCACAGGAATGCAGCACATTAAATTCTTAACATTAACAGCCAATTTCTAACCAGAAGTTTCCCCAATGGCACCTTAGTAGAACAAAATGCTTCAAGCACATAATGTACCCCCCTCACGGCATGTCCAAAAGAACTGTTATTATTTCAAGGAGAAAAACTCATCTCCAAGGGTCTGTGCAATGTTTCTGGAATACCAACATTAAAAGAAACCATGTTTTCTTTAGAAAACTCATGGGCATACATACCAGAAGGTTCATTTCAATCCAAGCCCAAGGATTTACCCACAGATGTTGTAAGCATCAACCCCCCACTGCCTTGTGGTGGAAATGATGAAACTGAAATTCTTCAATAGCCAAAGGATAAGGAAATTGTGCTCCTCTAGTGGATTTGTGAGATGGGAGACAGGATAAAGTCAGTTTTTATGGGTTCACTTCTTTTTGTTTATCTATGAACCACATTCTTTGCAAAAAAAATCCATGATTTCTAACAATGTCTTCTATAAATACTCAAGACTTCACATTCTTGGAAGTTGCTACATTGGGATTCCTGGATCCCTTAACCATGGGTATTGCAGTGCCTTTTCAATCAAGCTAACCACATCCAGAAGCGGAGGGCTCAGTCTACAAGCAGCTCCTCTTGAATGGTGCCCTGGAAAGAAACTGGTATCATTCCTTATAATGATGGGTATCATGACCTTGCCTGTATCCACTCAGTGCAAGGATCCCTCAAGGTCTCGTTTAGAATAACGTAAAACAAAGTGTCCCAAATACGCTCCATAAAATGTTCTCAAAATAAGGAATGTATGGGAAAATAAGTTTAGGAAAGGTGTGTAACACGTCTCCCTTTTGTAGATTGCCAATGCTCATCAGAACATCTGAAAAAATCCAAAACAAGAATCCCAGAATTCCTTTGTGACTGGATTAAGCGTTATATTCCATGTAATTAGTGTTTGGGGGAGTATGCTTCTGAAACATTTGTATCTCATGCAGAACATCAGGCTCAAACATCAGGAAACCAAGAATCTCATCCCATATTTGATGTGAGTAGTCGTACGACCTTGACCAAACCGCTGAAGTTCTTTTTTCATTTTGCAAAACCATAAGAGAAAGAACGTTGGCTCAAAATTCTAGCCTGGACCTTGGAAATGTCTAGATTTCAATAATTTATCTACCATTTAATGTTATTTCAGATCCACAATCCCTCATCCATAACTTAAAAATATAGAAAGGCTCTGAAAACCAAAAGGATTTTGTAACTGACTTAGTACCGAAACCTGTCCTAAGCTAATATAAGCCTGTTTATCCATGTTTTCCCACTTAGCATGACTGCCCACCAGTTTGGCTACATAACTATCCAGTGGATCACAGTGTGTACTTAAAATTTATTTAAGTAAAATAAATTTTGCCTCATAGCGCCTTCATTAAAAATCTGAAAAATTCTGAATTCCAAAATGTATCTGTCCCTCAGGGTTTCAAATAAGAGTCTGTGGGTCTATATGAACACTTATCACACTTATCATGTACCAGGCATTATTCTAAATGCTTTAAACATATGAACTCATCATTCCTCATAATAACCCTATGAGGCAGAAACTAGTGTTATTTCTATTTTCAGATGTGAAAATATGAAAAGGATAAATAACTTGCTCAGAGCAACATAGATAATAAGTGAAGGAGCCAAGATTCAAATCCAAGCATTTTTCCCCACAGTCCAGCCTTCTGACCACAATGCTAGTCTATAAGAATTTATGAGTCTCATTTAAACAACCTTTGATTCCATCTGTAAAATGTTATTAATAACAACTACCTTTCAGGGAAAACGTATGGCCAACTCTCAACGGCTTTTGCAAAGAAGAATCCATTTTGAATAATCAGTAACTTTCATATGATACTTTATTAACCATATCCAGGTCTGCAAGGGGCGATGCAGCTAACAGAAAGAAGGGGCTGCTTACTCATTTTAATCTAAAGCATTCCCACTCTCTTGTGCAATTTAGACACCCACATTAAAAAAAAAAATAGGGCTTCCCTGGTGGCACGGCAGTTAAGAATCTGCCTGCTAATGCAGGGGACACAGGTTTGAGCCCTGGACCGGGAAGATCCCACATGCCGCGAATCAACTAAGCCCGTGCGCCACAACTGCTGAGCCTGCGTTCTAGAGCCCGCGTGCCTAGAGCCTGTGCTCTGCAACAAGAGAAGCCACCGCAATAAGCCCGCACACCGCAACGAAGAGTAGACCCCGCTCACCACAACTAGAGAAAGCCCACACACAGCAACGAAGACCCAACACAGCAAAAAATAAATAGAATAAATAAATTTATTTAAAAAATAGTGCTATGCCCAAAGGCACATTACAGATTACCTAAAAGTACATTGCAATGTGTCACTTAAAATTTAAATGAAACGCTATAATCGCCAAGGCAGTTTAGTATCAGGAACTGGGAAGTTTGGGAGCTGACGTATAATGAAGGCATTGAGGGTCCCTTTTCTCAGCAGCTGCTCTAGCAGGCACCCCATGATAAACACCTAAAAATCGGACCCACAAACCACCTGCCCAAACTGGGGTAACAGCTGGACAAGCCACCAGGGAAGTGGAAAGGCAAACTAAATAAGCTTGATTTATTTTTATATATCCCCAGGGTTCTGTATATTTTATGGTTCAAGTATATTTTGCCTTCCAGGTGCATTTGGTTTCCATCTTTGAGTCTAATCTTTGAATCTACTCTAGCCTTACCTTCTTATTTCCACGCTACCTTTACTTTCAGCCTGTTTAGCATTACCCTCCCGACCTTAGGCTGACTGTCTTCATTAAACCCAAGGATTTCCTCTTCCTGAAACAATGTCAGGTTACAGAGCAAGAATAATAAAAGACTGAATGGGACTGTAGTATCATAGCCAGGGCCCCAATATCAACCTTTTGAAAACAACCTGACTTCAGATACCTCGTCCCACTGGGAGATTCAATCATAGCAGCATTGCCATCTACCAATTGGGGAGAACAGTATCTGTGCCAAGGAGTGTTTTCTCCAGGAATCTTGTTTCTTATTAAAAGAACTGGGCAGAGGGAATTAAGAAGAAAAAAAGGGCAAGTTAAATCAAAATATGCTATGTTATTTAAAAAGAAACAAAATCTACTGTGGTTAATCCTGCTACAGGCTCATTTAATGTGTTTGGAAGAAATTCAGAGCAAGTGAATATACTAGCACTTTCAACACATATTGACTTTAAAAAATAATTAATGCACAGCACATAATTTAGGCATGTTTCTGAAGAGGTCCAGTAATATTCATCTTAAAAGGTATAAGATGCATACTTACATAGCATGAGGAAATAATTGTAATTAGAATCACCTGCCATTAGAAGTAAAATCTTATCTATATTTTAAATATAAAACCCAGCATGATTAAATATCTGTGCCTTCCTAAAGGCAATGAAAGTCTAGGCAGTATTTTAAATGATGTATATTCGGACTTTGGGGATAACATCCTCAACTATCCCATCAGTAAAAATCCTCAGAACACTCCTGGGAAATAGGTAAACAATATAGAATAGTTTCTACTCCAAAATTAAATCCTATCCCTATAATCATAACTCTTTCCTCTCCCACTTGCCCTAACCAAACAGCCATGGGAAGCCAGGCGATGGGCTTGGTGAGAGAAGGGAGGGGTGTCTGGAGGCAGTTCCAACCATTACACCAGTAAATTAAATATGGGTGGGTTTGTCCAGGAACAAATCTCTTCATTCTTTCACCCATTCCAACAAGTTAGGCCACCTACCACCTCTACACCCTCACCGTTTGCTCCCCATTTCTGTACCACTCCAGTTCTAATACTACGTGTATAAATAACAGATTAAAAATATAACCAATTTTTCTTCATTGCCAAATAAGTATATGTTTAGCCTCAACTATGATGGATTCTGCCCATTCTGGACAGTCCCTGTATCAAGTCACACGCTCCCGACCTATATGGCCCTGCACCATATGCCCTAGCCACTGATGGTTCTGACTCTTGTCTGTGGAATTCCTGCACGTTATGTCTGGTGGGCTGCTTTGTCGCTGCTCACTCAGTTTTCCTGATACAATAACCTCTGTCAATTCAGGCTGCCGTAACAGCATACCATAACTTGTCTGGCTTTAGACAACAAATATTTATTTCTCAGTTCTGGAGGCTGGGCAATCCAAGATCAAGGTACGAGCAGGTTTGGTTCTTGGTGAGAACTCTCTTCTTGGCTTGTAGAGGGCCTCCTTCCTGCTGTATCCCCACATGGTAGAGACGGAGCATGCCAGCTAGGTCTCTTATAATGGCACTAATCTCATCATGAGGGCTGCACTGTCATGACCTAATCACCTCCCAAAGGTCTCATCTCCAAATTCTATCACAGCAGGGACTAGGATTTCAACATATGAACTTTGGGGGATGTAAATGATCAGTCCATAACAGCCTCTTCCACTTTAGCCCTGCTTTGTCACCCCCTTCCCTCAGTTATTGGGTAGGTAACCTGGTTTTGAATTTCTTACGTTGACCTTAGCACCTCTTCACAAACCAGCTTCTAGTCTCCACACATGCAGGATGAGACACATCCTATCTCCACACCAGCCCAGCCTCTACATTACTCTCAGGCATGCTTTTCACCAGAGCTCTGTCCAAAGGAGAGAAATTGGGCATAATTATTGAATCTTTAAGCTGAGATAGACTCACCTTGCAATGGACTGAACTTTCCAGTTCCCTGAAAGATGTTTGCTGTCAGAGTTCACTGATACCTAACCACTAATCTTTAAGCGGAAAGATTTACCAATTCATTTGCCCTCAATTCTATGATAGGAATTTGTCTTACCATTTACCTCCTCCTCTGCTTTCTCCTGACTTCTAGCCTACACATCTAGATGGTTTAATTGCAACAGATAGTGAGTTAACTTAAATTTTACTCTAGAGTTTTAAAATGTGCACTTGTGGGACTTCATGTGAAAACTGAAATACAAACAATCTATAACCTTAAAGTTGATTAACAGCCTAACAGAGACAGCTTGTCTGAATGGACAGGTTATTTTTAAATTTCTCAAAGTTCAGCTTAAGGACACCGGTGCCATGAAGTCTAACTTTCCCAGTCTGAATTCCTTCTTCCTCTCTGTTTAAATCAAAGCGTCCAGAGAGTCAAATTCGTTTGGATGGATAGACGATAAAATTGATAAGCTATTGGTAAAGGCAATATGTACCTCAGGTACCTATGTACAATTCCTTCTATCATAGGCTAACATGCAAACACGAGCAGGGCATACCATAGTGCACAGCTTTGCTTTGTCAGGATAACTACACAGCCTTTACTCCACTATCTATATTGTAAAATATGAGCTTCTGTAGTCAAAAGGTAGACACCTAACTCTGCTAGGGGTCAATCATAATTAGCTGACTCCCTACCACTACTCCCTTAATCATACTTTATTGGTCTATGAATGGGCACCAATACCAGCCACAGTTCTTTCTTGGGATTTTCACTGGTGTTAAACAACCACCGTAGTGGTAGCTCCAAGATGAAAAACTTAACTCATGAAGCAGAGGAAATTAGTGAGAGAGAAAATGCTGACACACGGAAAGCAGAGGTGAGAGAGAGTTCCAATAGTGAATTCTTCCGTTTCTATTGCTCCCAAAGCCCAGCTCTTCCCAAAGCCCTGTGCCTTCTACAGTCTGGTTATTGAATGCTACTTTGATTCTATGAGCTTCTACATTCTTCATTTTAGCCTATGTAAGTCTGCATTTGGTTTTGGCCAGTGTAAACTATATACAAGGTCTTCTGAGTGTATTGGTTAGATACTGCTGTGTAACAAACCTCTCTGAAATTTGTTGTTCATAAACTGGTAGGTTCTTCTGCTCTCAGGTGGGCATTCCAGGACTTGTTGAGGTAACTGCTTTTCAGTCCCAGAACTGATAAATAGGTGAAGCAATAATGGAAAGTTAAAGCTCAGTCTCAAAGGAAGACTAAAAGTGTGTGGCCATCACACTCAATTATCACATCTGAATGGATTAAGGCAATGGTGTGCTGAACTGGCTCATCCTAGCTCAATGGCTAAAGTTTTAGCGATTTCTAAGATGGTTGTTAAATACAGCCATTATTTTAAAATTACATAAACTATGTCAAAACAAATATAAAACTCACCACTTTCTAAATTTTATAATATTTTACTATTATCTACGTTCTTGAAGTTATTGCTGTATCTCTGTTGTGAACATACTGTATAATCAGTGATTCTACCAGTCACATTGGTAGCTTGAAACGGGTCATGGTGGAAGTATTTGTACCCTGGAAATCAGCAAATGCTATGCTTTGGACTGAATGTTTATGTCTCCCCAAATCCATATGCTGAAACCCTAATCCCAATGTGATGGTATTTAGAGGTGGGGCCTTTAGGAGGTACTGAGGATGCAACCCTCACGAATGGGATTAGTGCCCTTATAAGAAGAGGCCAGACAGCTAACTCCTTCTCACATGTGAGAATACATAAGACAGTCGTCTATAAACCAGGAAAGAGCATTCACCAAAAACCCGACCATACTGCCACTCTGATCTTGGACTTTCTACCTCCAGACCTATGAAAAATAATTGTTTATTTATACCCCCCAACTTATGGTAATTTGTTATAACATTCTGAACTAAGACATGCTACAAATCAGGGTATTTCCCCCAAAGAGCCAACCGTTAAAACATACCAGCATTTAAACCGTTAAAACATACCAGCATTTAAACTGTTTCAGATTAAGAGAGTAGTACCTGGTAGATCGTTTAAAGTAAACAAAATGTCTTAGGGAAAACAGACATCTCCACAATTTTGGAGAGAAAAAATAAAGCAATCTAAGAAATATGTTTGTAAGATAACTATAGTCTCTATTGGCACATGAAGCTGACTGAGGTTAAATAAGAAGCTCTGTTTCTGAGAGAACTTTGTATTTCCCAATTGTCTAAATACAGATAATGGACTAAAAAAGCATTCAGCCCCTAAGAAGTCGTATCTGCCAATGCCTTCTTCAGCTATGGCCAAAAACAATGGAAAAGAAAAAACTCCCAGAGTGTGGGTCTCTGTTCTCCCAGAGAACAGCCGAGTTGGAAGATTACCACGTCCCCAGGGTTAATCAAGGAACATTTCCCACCACCAAATGAGGAGCCCTTTGTAATGTCTGCCCAATGGGATTTCAAAATTGCTTAGGAAGCGTGACTATTGCATCTCTCTCATTCTTCCCCTCTATGAACAGAAGGGTTCATAGGTATAGTATTCCTGTTCTACTCTTTACATTAATCATATGAGTCAGGTGGTAGGGGGAGCAGAGCAAGTTGTCTTTTTAGTTCATAAGTCTCTGGGTCTAGAGAAACTACATTCAAAACCTGACACAGAAGTCACTGCACACCTTCCCCCAATGACGAAACCACCTTACATCACCCAGATAGCTTGCCTTTCAAGTGGCTGCAGGGAATGAATTGAGCCTGTGATTCTTTTTAGAATGGAGTATGTCCTGCATGTAGCAAAGAGAGAAAACAGATTGTTTTGTGCCCAGAAGGGTAAACGGTAGTGGCCATTTTTGGTGTCTACCAAATATCCCCACTTCTTTCAGGCATTTGGTATGATTGTACTTCTCCAAATCCCTGTAGATGGATGTGACCAGATGACATGCTTTGGCCAGAGAAATGTGAACACCAGTGGTATGGGTAACCTTAAGAGCAGTGAACAATTAATCACCTCTGTTTTTTCCCCTTCAGCCACAACGACCAGCAATGTTCCCAACAATGGCTATTCCATCAGTATGAATCCTGGAGAAAGGATGATGTGAGGAAAAGCTCCTAGCCAACCCAGAACACCACGTACCATGAGCCAGAAATAAACCTCATGATTTCAAGCCACAGAGATTTGGGCATCATCTAGCCCACTCTGACTGGTACAACCACAGTTCCACATTTTCTGGCATCACCTACCCACAAGTAGATGAAGCTGTGTTATGTTCGACTACTGAAATACATGCTAAAGGATTTCCTATCCACAGACCAAACAATGCAATTGAAGACAGGAAAAGTTGCCAAATTCCACAAAACAGTTTAAAGACATTTCAAACCAATGAAGTATTGCTGTGACCAAGTTATACTTCACTCAGAACTTCTATTATATTGCCAAGTATCAATTTGTCAAAACTTTACATCGACTTTGATCAGAAACTGCTAAACTTCTGGCTGGCAACATGCAATTCAACTGAGGAGAAAACAATCAAATAGGAAAACGTCAACATTGAAACTGAAGAAAAAGTGTGAGCAGTGTGGCTAGTATAGAGGATGCTAATGGCAAAACAAAATTATGACTTTCTAAATGATTCAAAGGATATGGATGTGCAATGTGAAGACATTTTAAGAACACCTTAATGATAGCTTTATGGTTTCCTTATGTGTACAAAAAATTGATATATGATACAAATTCACATTTAAATAAGTCATAAACGCTGTTTTAACAAGTACGAATCAAAATTCAAAGTGCTAGGGAGGCACTACATCCCAGTTTAATCAGCGGCATTCTCTTCCTTCTTGGTGGTACACAAATAGTATATCTTAAAAAAAAATCAATAGTATCTTAAATGAACTTATTTACAAAACAGAAATAGACTCACCGACATAGAAGAAAAACTATGGTTACCAAAGGGGAAAGGGGGGAGAGGGATAAACTAGGGATTTGGGATTAACAGATATACACTACTACATGTAAAATATATAAACAAGGGCCTACTTATAGCACAGGGAACTATATTCAATATCTTGTAATAACCTATAGTGGAAACGAGTCTAAAAAAGAACAGATATACATACATGTGTAACTGAATCACTTTGCTGTACACCTGAAACATAGTAAATCAATTATACTTCAATTTTTTTTAAAGGCATCATAAAAAAATCAATTGTATGTTATGATCAATAAAGTAAAGTATTAGAAAAGTAATGATAGTCACTAATAATAATCATAGGATGTGCTGGATGATAAATTATACAATGTATATCCAAAGGAGCCATTTATTATAAGAGGGGAAAACAAAATCTTAATACATATTTCTGTATGTAATATATATATATACACACACATATATATAAAAGAATTCATTTTAGGGGTTTTGCAAGTGACGAATGGAGAGAAAAGCTCTTCTATAAAGATGCCCCCTTGGAAGTTCCTAAGGAATGACATATTGGATGGATAAACTTGGTATCTCAATTTAACCAACCACTAACTAGGAACAGGAATAGTGACTATTATTCTCCCCAGGAAAATTTTTAAGTATATGTGACGAAATACCTCTGAAAGAAAAGATGTTCTGTAACCCAAATCATCACTGTGTCATGGGAGGCAAAAAGCCCTTCGAGTCCTTCCAGAGGGTCCTGGGTGAGCTGATACGTAGTATCCTAATTCTGACTTGGGAAGCAGCCCAAACTTTGGCAGTCTGACACACTGCACGTTCAATCTGCTGTGTGAAGTATGAGCTGATATAGTCTTGTCTGGAAACGGAGGACAGCAATTAGTTTCCAAAGACAAACGCTTCAAGTCACACAGCCAGGGTAGAATTTCTCAATCACTACAAGATCCTCTGATTCCCTTCTTCTCTGAGCTTTTTCAAGTCCCCAAGCCTGGATCTTGTCCTTTAGCACCTAACTGCGTACTCTCTTATGTTGGTTTCAAACCTGGATTTCTTTGCTGCTACTCTCCAATAATACTATAAGTACCTGTACTTGAGGATTAAAATCATGGCTTTTAAAAACTGGGTAGTAATAGTAATAAGAGCTAACATTTATGGAATGTTTACTTTGTGAAATTCACTAGCCTGTGTTTTACAACTGTTCTCTTTTGTAATTTCCATAATAGCCCAGTGACTTAGTCACACAGCTGTTTAGAGACTCAAACGCAGGTCCCACTGCACTATACCGCCACTCATGCAGCTTCATTGGATGAATGTTAAATCTTGATATAAAGAAAGAAACATTTCAATGCAGACAAATTAGTATAAATGCTGATAACTTTCCCTACCATACACTGCTTACCTAGACTGCCAGTCTGCACGCTGGCTACCTGATTCAAATACAATACAATAATGGGACTGTCTTCTAACTAAGAATTTCATAATGCCAGCAATTAAGACAATACATTTCAAATTGACTCAACCCTCATGACAGAACTAGAACTATAGCAAATATATAGTATTTAGTATAGTATATAGTATTTAGGTATTTGACTGTACTATTCATAAATTAAAGAATTTATAAGAAAAAGACAAACAGATTGATACAGAGATTAAGAAAACCCTGGGGAGCTGGGAGATGAAATTAAAACCTGAACTTATAGGCACTAAGACTTAAAAACTTAAAAGTGGTCATGTGTGAGGGTGAAAGTCTGTGCACATATGTGTACCATACATTATGGTTGTTCATGTGCAAACTTCCAATATCCTGCACAGCCTACTCTTACTCTTTGCAAGGAATTTGTGAAAATCTTAGCTAGGTGAGGTCCTTGAGCCATCAGATCATCCAGGTTACTTATTAAGATACAGATTTCCAGGCACCATCCAAAATCTCTAGTGCCATAGCTTGGATTCCCCCAAGGCAGAGACCCTGAGACCAGAATCGTAAGGAAAACTGAGGCAGAGATGGGAAGAAACCAACAGTAAACGTGTCAGTGAGCAGGTCACTGCTTTGGACAAGTGACTAAGTTTAGATTTAGGGCTAAATGTCTCTGTGGGTCTGGGAGAGGGTGTAGAGCCATGGTTCTCAAACACTTTACTCTCAGGACCACCCCCTTTATACTCTTAAAAATTATTGAGGACCTCAAAGAGTCTTTGTTTGAGTTATATCCACTGATACATACCATGTTAGATGTTAAAACTATTTTCCTAAACAAGAATTCACAAGCATACATTCCCTTAGCTGTGATGGGAATAACATTACCACCTATAGGACACTCCACTGTACCCCTGTGAGAAAATCAGACTGAAAGAGGCAAATAATACCTTGGAATTAGTTCAAAAATAGTTTTGATCTCAGAGACCTCCTAAAAGAATTTGGGGGTTGCCCAGAGGTCCCCTGAACACACTTTGAGAACCACTAGTACAGAACATACCTCAAAGTTGTGGCTGTGGAATACAGAACTGGGGTGTTCGTGTTCCAAGTTCCGTTCATGATTGTTTGAGGGTGCACTAACTCCCTGGAACTTCCAGCCTGCCATGCAAGCAGGCTGAGTATAGTCCCACAGTCAGAGGGAAACTGCAGGCAGAGAGTTGTGGGTGTTTAACGTATGGAGTCTCTAGGATAAACAGGAACTGGAGCTGCCCAGGGAACATGTGCCAGTGCAGTGACACCATCTGCCACACGTGTGAGCCGATATTTTAAATAAATTCCCTCGGGGCTTCCCTGGTGGCGCAGTCGTTGAAAATCTGCCTGCTAATGCAGGGGACACGGGTTCAAGCCCTGGTCTGGGAGGATCCCACATGCCGCGGAGCAACTAGGCCCGTATGCCACAACTACTGAGCCTGCGCGTCTGGAGCCTGTGCTCCGCAACAAGAGAGGCCGCGATAGTGAGAGGCCCGCGCACAGCGATGAAGAGTGGCCCCCACTCGCCGCAACTAGAGAAAGCCCTCGCACAGAAACGAAGACCCAACACGGCAAAAATAAATTAATTAATTAAGAGTTAGAACATATTCATTAAAAAATAAATTCCCTCTCTGATATCTAATGCACAGTAAAGAACGAACGCGCTAGAAGCATAAACTCCTAGGCCTTGGAGAATCATCTCTGACTCCACCGTATTAGTATTCATTTGTTTTCATCTTTCTAGCCTACACTGCAATGGTTACACTTTGATATCCGAGCATCCAATATTACTTGTAGAGAACGATCTGTCTCTCAGACTGCAACTGCTCAAAGTTCATACTTTATTAACTACACAGTGGTTCTCAAATGTATTTTTATGAGGCTTTGATTTCTGCCAATATGCTCTACAAAAATTCTAGCACCTGTCATGAATAATTCCAGAATTGGCTGCTGGATTAATTCACTACTAAAATTCAACGCTGTCTCTCCTGCTTCAGTAACTAGTAAGCCATGTTTGTGTCTCTGGTATGATGGGAAACAAATTTATAGCCTCTGGTATTTGGATAGAAATAATATCTTCCAGATTGGGTCCAAGAAGAAAATGATTCCTCATTATAAAGAAATATTGTTGTCAGCCTCTAATATACTACTGTTTGTCCCAGGGAAGGGAATTGAAGGTTTCTAAATTCTTCCAATCCAGTTCACAAAAGTAGTAAAGGAGACAAAATTCATGTCAGGCACGCTTTGTCCAGAAATAGGAGTGAATATCCAGGTTCAAGGTACCTGGTGCTGGCAGACCCTGGGTACATAAGCATGGAGCATGGTGCAGGAGGGTGAGGGGCAGGGCTGTGCTGGAGCCTACGGACACCAGCTCACAAGAGTTGAGTGTACACGTTTCTTTCCAACTCTGCCATCAGCGATGTCTCGTTGATAGCTTGAAACCAGCCACAGAATAAATATTGGGAATACCTACACTATCAAACTTGGCAAACACAAAAATCTCCCATTTTAGAGAGAGACAGTTGTTAAACATTTACCAACACACCACAGATATGAAATTCCAGTAGGGCTAGGCTCTGTTGGTGTAAGCAGCTACCTCCTGCTTGTCCAGGTATCTTCTCCAAGCTTAGGCGCCCTCCCCTCTATCCAGGACAACCACAGCGCTTCTGAGGTCTTGAGATATTAGAATTATCTAATCACGAATCCCTCAGCAATACCTTCACATTTCTAATACCTATTTCTATGGCCCAGTGGTTCCTAAGTACATGGAGATGCATTCAGTATCTCTTCTTGCAGTAGTACCAGTCCTTCACTCAGTAACTCTACTCACTGTTAGTGCACAAAAAGCCTGATAGAAAACTAGATCATCACTATTTCTCATATCCTCATTCCGTTGGATGAAGGGGCATCCCTTCCCTCGAAGAACTCCACTTGATTTGTCCTAGAATACAAAGAGCATCCAAAGAGTCCCCAGTTTACTCTCTATGCATACAAGGTTGGGGAGAGAAGAGTCAAACCACTGTGTTGGTTCTGATAAAAGAACTCATCACTCTCACACCAGGTAAAGCTTCCTTCTTTGAAAATCCTATGACCCAAACCCTTAGAGTTGCTGATTTTTTTAAATTAAAGACTAGAACTCAGAGACCTGGCTACGAATTATCAGAATGGTTTTACATTATATTCTCTTTCAGGTTCTCCCATCTCTGAGATGCTGAGTCCTTTAAAGGTACCATTCTCAGACATGAGGGTGAAATACAAAGTCATGGACAAGGGAGGTGAGCATACACAGAACATGGTAGAACTGGACTAACTCCATCCTCAAAATGAACTACAATTTTATATTCCACCGAGGATTGGTCCTTCTGGAGGAAAAACAGTTGTGGTCCAAAGATTGTTCTGCTACTCAGCTTCCTTTGGTTGTGTCTACTCTCAGAATGCAAGGCCAAAAGGTCCTGTGAAACGATTTTAATTTTTCCATCAAATCACGAATTACGATATGCTTGCATGGTTGTGTGACCAGGAGTGGCCGGCCTCTGTGGAATATTGACCATGGAAAGTAACTGTCTTGACCAAAAAATAGTGGCCAAAACAGTTCTGGGAATCTTTCCACTGTCCTGAATCATTGACACAGCCTCTGTCTCCCTCTATAGGCCATATCTCACACATCTAGATACTGACCAATAAATGGAAATTTGTACTAAACAAAGATGGCTAAGAATGTGGCGAAACTAGTGCCTGCCTTGGGAAATGATATGTCCCTGTAAATACAGACCATTACTAAGGGAGGAATGCAGTATCTATTTCATACTCAGCTGTGATTTGGAAAATATAGCTTTTCCATTAACTGGCAGGATCAGAAAGATCAAAGAAAGCACTAAGTTTGACTCGGGGGAAAAAAAGAAAGGAGCAAAGTAACACGTTCAGAAGAGAAGACAGACTCAGGTTAGGATGGCTAAGTATACAATTGATCCAACCTCACCAAAAAGAAAAAAGAAAGAAATCCATACTCTCTGGGCAAAAATGATGTCTCAATAAGATCCAAGTTCTCTGATTACACTCCTTTTGGCTTGTTACATTAATAGATGAGCTGATTTTAGTCCACATCATAATAAAACAGTGCTGCCTGCCTCCTCTGCACCTAGGCTATCATAGTAGAAGCTGCAGCACATTACAGAGTCTTCTCCTGACAGCTGTAACCAGAAACTAAGTAAATACAGATCTGCAGATGGGTTTCACATGGTGTAATCTTACCTCACAGAGGGAAAAGTCTGCTAAGCTTTCCAACACCAGGTCTGAGTGTTACACCCACCAAGTGCTGAGACCCGAGGGCTGCTCCCTCTAATCAACCCAGACAGAACAAAAGGAATCAACATCTCAGAGGTCTGCCCTAAATGTACAGGCTTGTGAGTGTCAATGTGTTTAATGCTGGATGTTAAAAGAATTACATGGCGGAGGGGGTGAAGGTTCACAGTTAAATGAATAGATTGTACCCTTCAACCTTTTCTTGTCTCCACTGCACCATTCCATCATTTCAAATATCCTCTTGACACCACAAAAGATATTTGAAAAGGCAGTCAGCGGTTCTTTCCTTTTGAATATTTAGGTAAACAAATTTCTCTCCAAAAGCAACAATGTGGGCGGTTCTTAGAGTTGACTGAAATTTTAGGGCAACAGCAACCCGTTGACAAGAACGTATTCAGACACTCTTAAAAGCAAAGAGTAAGGGGTAATGTGGCATTTGAGAGTCCAGTCAGAACTTGGTTTGAATACCAGATCTGTGACTTATCAGCTGTGGACTTCGGTCAAGGTATATAACACTTCTGTGCTTTAGTGCCTCATGTAGAAAATGGAAAATAACACCCTCCTTTTGGTCTGCTATATGAGGAATAAATAAAGTACTAAACGCATCTCACCGGCCTGAGAACATTTAATAAATAGCTATTGTCGTATGCCATGCACTCAAGATCCAGAAATGAATAGGAAACAGTCAGTGCTCTTGAGATTGAGAATCTCATAATAATCTATTTCATTTTAAGAGGTCAGATTAGAACCTGAAGAATCAAGAGACAGTGTGATAATCAACTGGGGTTTATCCCAGGAATGCAACAATTCTTCAATATTCACAAATCAACGTGATGCACCATATTAACAAACTGAAGGAGAAAAACCATATGATCATCTCAACAGATGCAGAAAAAGCTTTCGACAAAATTCAACACCCATTTATGATAAAAACCCTCCAGAAAGGAGGCATAGAGGGAACCTACTCCAACATAATAAAGGCCATAGATGACAAACCCACAGCAAACATCATTCCCAATGCTGAAAAACTGAAACCATTTCCACTAAGATCAGGAACAAGACAAGGTTGCCCACTCTCACCACTATTATCCAACATAGTTTTGGAAGTTCTAGACACAGCAATCAAAGAAGAAATAAAAGGAATCCGAATCAGAAAAGAAGGAAGCTGTCACTGTTTGCAGATGACATGATAGTATACATAGAGAATTCTAAAGCCTCTTCCAGAAAACTACTAGAGCCAATCAATGAATTTGGTAAAATAGCAGAATACAAAATTAATGAACAGAAATCTCTTGCATTCCTATACACTAATGATGAAAAGTCTGAAAGAGAGATTAAGGAAACACTCCCATTTACCACTGCAACAAAAAGAATAAAATACCTAGAAATAAACCTACCTAAGAAGACAAAAGACCTATATGCAGAAAACTATAAGGCACTGATGAAAGAAATTAAAGATGCAACAGATGGACAGACATAACATGTCCTTGGATTGGAAGAATCAATACTGTGAAAATGACTATACTACCCAAAGTAATCTACAGATTCAATGCAATCCCTATCAAACTACCAATGGCATTTTTCACAGAACTAGAACAGAAAATTTCACAATTTGTATGGAAACACAAAAGACCCCGAATAGCCAAAACAATCTTAAGAAAAATGGAGCTGGAGGAATCAGGCTCCCGGACTTCAGACTATACTACACAGCTACAAGAATCAAGACAGTATGGTACTGGCACAAAAACAGAAATATAGATCAATGGAACAGGATAGAAAGCCCAGAGATAAACCCACACACATACGGTCACCTTATTTTTGATAAAGGAGGCAAGAATATACAATGGAGAAAAGACAGCCTCTTCAATAAGTGGTGCTGGGAAAACTGGACAGCTACATGTAAAGGAATGAAATTAGAACACACCCTAACACCATACACAAAAATAAACTCAAAACGGATTATAGACCTAAATGTAAGGCCAGACACTATAAAACTCTTAGAGGAAAACATAGGCAGAACACTCTGACATATATCACAGGAAGATCCTTTTTGACCCACCTCCTAGAGAAATGGAAATACAAACAAAAATAAACAAATGGCACTTAATGAAACTTAAGCTTTTGCACAACAAAGGAAACCATAAACAAGACCAAAAGACAACCCTCAGAATGGAGAAAAATCTCTGCAAATGAAGCAACTGACAAAGGATTAATCTCCAAAATTTACAAGCAGCTCATGCAGCTCAATATCAAAAAAACAAACAACCCAATCCAAAAATGGGAAGACCTAAATAGACATTTCTCCAAAGAAGTTATACAGATTGCCAACAAACACATGAAAAGATGCTCAACATCACTCATCATTAGAAAAATGCAAATCAAAACTACAATGAGGTATCACCTCACACTGGTCAGAATGGGCATCATCAAAGTATCTACAAACAATAAATGCTGGAGAGGGTGTGGAGAAGAGGGAACCCTCCTGCACTGTTGGTGGGAAAGTAAATTGATACAGCCACTATGGAGAACAGTATGGAGGTTCCTTAAAAAAGTAAAACTAGAACTACCATACGACCCAACAATCCCACTACTCAGCACATACCCTGAGAAAACCATAATTCAAAAAGAGTCATGCACCACAATGTTCACTGCAGCTCTATTTACAATAGCCAGGACATGGAAGCAACCTAAGTGTCCACTGACAGATGATTGGACAAAGAAGATGTGGCACATATATACAATGGAATATTACTCAGCCATAAAAAGAAATGAAACTGAATTATTTGTAGTGAGGTGGATGGACCCAGAGTCTGTCATACAGAGTGAAGTAAGTCAGAAAGAGAAACAAATACCATATGCTAACACATATATATGGAAACTTAAAAAAAAAATGGTTCTGAAGAACCTAGGGGCAGGAGAGGAATAAAGACACAGACGTACAGAATGGACTTGAGGATACAGTGAGGGGGAAGGGTAAGCTGGGACAAAGTGAGAGAGTGGCATGGACATATATACACTACCAAACGTAAAATAGATAGCTAGTGGGAAGCAGCCACACAGCACGGGAGATCAGCTCGATGGTTTGTGACCACCTAGAGGGGTGGGATAGGGAGGGTGGGAGGGAGACGCAAGAGAGAGAAGATATGGGGATATATGTATAGCTGATTCACTTTGTTATAAAGCAGAAACTAACACACCATTGTAAAGCAATTATACCCCAATAAAGATGTTAAAAAAAAAAAAGACAGTGTGGAACAATTTTGTGAACATCTTTGGGGTACCTGCCCCGCCTCCAGGACCCATCCCATTCACAGGAGTGGCCTGCTGCAGTCACATGTATTCCACAGAGTTCTTCCCTCCCGACTGTAGCTTAGTGAACTCACTCAGGTGAGTATACTTGACCCAGGCCGGGATAAGGAGTTTATGTCTCCCAGCAATTCAGAATCTCAACCAAGAGTGTTGAGCAACTTTCCATGGGTGGCCTGGAGCAGTAAGATGTTGACCTAGGAAATAGCACATGGAATGGAGAAGAGAAATATGGTCTTCAGAGGGAGAGAATCACCCAGCAGACACAGAGAAAGAAGTAGAGAATAGAGATGGAAAAAGTGGACTTTTCATTCCAGAGGCCTGTGTTCTGCTTTTAGGTTCCTTCAGACAATCCTGTACACAAAACACAATAAAAATTTTCCCGTTTCTTGTTGATGCCAGATTCTCCCTTTTCTTTACTACTCGCTTAAGGATAGTATCAGGTGGCAGCATTAGCCTCTTGGCCAACAAAACGACTGATTAAAACAAAGGAGCCTAGAGACAATATAAAGGCCACAGGTTTCAATGCTTCTGGTCTTAATCAAACAGGTTGTTCATTAAAATTTCCTTCGGTAGAAATATTAGACTTTAATATGTATGCCCATGGCGCCCAAATCCAGGCCCAATTTCTCCCCTGAGCCCTATACCTGTAAACCCAATTGCATACTAGAATTTAATCCTTATCATCATAAGAATTCTTCATTGAATATCTACTGGGGAATGAAACACTGAACAATTGTTTTATATAATCTTTGCAACAATCCTATGTTACTCTCATTTTGCATACTAGGAAATGAACACTTAAAGAGTTTAAGTGACTGACCCAGAGATTTACAGAAAGTAGAAGAACCAAAGACTGTTGGATTCTACCCCAAAGGTTGAGCTCTTTTCTATTATGTCTCTAATAGCTCCTCAGGAATGACCCAGAGCTCTTCACAATCAACAGATTGAAAATAAACTCACTGAACTGAAGGTGACATAGGATGACCCGAGTTTGAATCCTAGTTTCACTTCTCCATAGCTAGTCATTTAAAACTCTCTCAGGCTTAATTTCTTCATCAGCAAATTCAGGGCAAGAAGACCTTACCTACTTACCCACCTAAAATTGTGGGTAGGATGAAGTAAGACGATATATGTGAAAGCACAGAATACTAAAGAATGCTACCAATAATTTATACTACTCTTATCATTTAGCCTTTATGATTTCAGTATTTATAAAATTAAGATAAAAAACACCTGTTCCACATCCTGTTCAGAGTCTTAATGATGTTTAAATGAGATGTGAAAATATTTTATACATTCTGAAGGGCACTGGAAGTTTAAGGGATTAGCATATTGAGTTAACCTTGAATTCACTGCATGATTTTCTTAGACTGTTTCAATACAGATATGGTCCATGACCTCCTAGTTTATAATTCTTAGAGAAGGCAGAGAAAGTTTGGTAACAAGTATGAAGCTCTAAACGTAAAGTGCAATTTCTTTCATGTAAATGTCCTAATCTGCTATTATTGACCTCAGATTTTACCTGAAGCCTTCTCTGAACCCTTTGTGCAGCCACTGCCTATGGTCTCAAATTGCTTCATACTTAGCCTTGTATGTAATTGCCAGACAAGCATTTGCTTACGCACCAGCAATCCCCTCAACATCACACACTGATGGGTAGAAAGGTGTCTTGTAAATCATCTAACAATTGGCTTATCTTATTGTAATGTAAGCTCCTGACATTAAGCTTTTCATTGCCAAAACATCCACCTCAAAGACATCCATCTCCAATAAACACAGTGCCAGCTACACAACTACATAAAAATCCAAGCTACCCCACCATGAAGTTCCCCTTTTTAGAAAGCCTTGGGTAACCTACGTAACTGACCTTTTTGAGTGACCCTGCTTCTCAAAATTTCCCGAGCTTTAATTCCTGCTCTGTTTTAATTTGCCAATAAAGAGAGAACCGAAGAACCCTGGATACCTAACCCGGGAACCCCCTTTACCACAAACTTCAAGACTTAAACAATACAAATACAGTACAAATACGTTAACTTACAGTTCTGAAGGAGAATCCATTTCTTTGCCTTTTCCAGCTTCTACGTGCCACACACATTCCTAACTCATAGCCTCCTTTCTGCGTCTTTAAAACCAGGAACGCTCCTTCTCTCTGAGCACTACCCTGTGCTCACACTCCTCCTGACTCAGCGTTTTCTGCCTCCCTCTTCCCCCTTTAAGGAGTTTGGGATTACATTGAACACACCTGGGTAATCCAGGCTAATCCTGCTCTACTTAAATCAGCTGATTACAACCTTAATTCTACCTGCAACTTTACCTA
Source organism: Orcinus orca (assembly GCF_937001465.1). Classification (NCBI taxonomy): domain Eukaryota; kingdom Metazoa; phylum Chordata; class Mammalia; order Artiodactyla; family Delphinidae; genus Orcinus; species Orcinus orca. The sequence continues at coordinate 70,951,557 of NC_064575.1, forward strand.
CCCTTTGCCATGTAACTTAACATATTCCCAGCTTCTAGGGATAGGATTTGAGCATTTTTGAGGGTCCTTATTCTAAGGACCACCGTGCATTTAAGCAAAATCCTAAAGGAGGTAAGGAAGCAAACCTTGTGGAAATTTGGTAAGAAGACTTTCCAGACAGAGGGAAAAGTGAAAGCCAAGGCACTTATGTTTGTGTGTGTTCTCAAATACTCAAGACTGGAAGTCTTCATACAGTGTTATGTTAGTTTTGAGTAAACCCAAAACACGGTAGGAAATGGATCTCCTCCAAAAAAGAAGGTATAATAAATTAGAAACGTAAAGCTTTGTTTTGTCTGGAGAGTTTAAAGCATTTATTTCCACCACTGAGAAAGAACGGTAAACCTGAAGAGAATTATTTGAAATTCACAGATACCAAAGCAACTGGCTGTTTCATCGTTTTGTTGTAAAATCTCACAGAATTGCAGAACATCATTGTTGGCAAAGATTTCAAGCAGACATCATACATCGTAAGCACTTAGTCCATGACTACATAGTAGATGCTCAGTAATTATTTTCTGAATAAGCTCAGATTAAATATGACAATTGTAACACCATTAGCCCTTCACAACCACGTGTAGGCTTCAGTTCTCCCTCTTTTTTCTGGCTATTTCACGGAAGCTACCATGTTCCTACGTGACCTCCTTCTTCTACCCACAGTTGATTTGTCCCACCATAAGCATCTAGCCCAAGCTTGACTTTATCAGAGCTTTTGCCTAGGATTTTGAACTTGGGACCACAAAGCAGTCTTTGCCTGTTGGCATAAGTTTTAAGGTACACAATTCGGGATCTTCCCTGAGAGAATATAAAGCTGGTACCCAGAGAGAAACAGACAAAAGTCAGGGAATCCTAGCTTGCATCATTAAGCACTGGAACCTAATTGTTTCTGAGGCTCTGATGAGGTCTCCGAACTTTGCATGTTTTTCAACATTTTCTTGGACTCCATGAGCCAATTAATTCCCCTTTATTGCACTCCTCTAACAGCCTAGTTACTTACAGTATTAGCCTCATAATGTGGAAACCCGAAACTCAGAGACAGTTAAATCTTTTATTCACAGGTGATACCCATAAGTAGTGGGAGAGCCAGGACTCAAGAGAGGTTTTATTCCCCCACTCTGGGATCTCCCCATGCTTAACATAATCTGAATGAAGGACTCCAAACTAGTCCCTATATCTATTCATTTATCTCATTTCCACTACCACCTCCCTAGTCCAAGCAACCATCACTCTCACCCAGACTACTGTTTCCTGTTGTACCAAGGATAAAGCAAAAATGTTTTACTTTCCATGCAATGCTCTATAATGCTTAATTTTCTGACCTCATCCAGTCCTCCTTCAACGTATTCCAGCCATGCAGGTCTTCTCTTAGTTCCTAAAAGTTGAGTTCGCTCCGAGATCCCTTATGTAGCTATGTCCTCCTTCTGGAATGTTCTTCCCTGGACTCTAGGTAACTAGTTCCTTCTCATCTTTCATCTCCCTGTCTTCTCATGAGGCTTTCCTTCAGCAGCTGTTAAAAGGCTCCTTCCCTTTGGTCACTACCTCAACACTTTGTATTTTTCATAACACTTTATGTATTGTACACAATTTAGAATTTGTGATTAAAATAGCATTTGATTTCTAAAAAAATTAAAATCTCCCAGTTGACTGTAAGCTCCATGAGGGCTGGGAATTTGTGTTCCTCACCACTGCATACCCAGGACTCAGACAAAAACCTAGCATTCAACCCAATTCGTCACTTTCTCTCATATACTATACATCCAATCTGTCAGCAAATCCTGTTGGCTCTACCTTAAAAATATATTTCAAATATGGCCACTTCTTTTAAGCTCAGCCACTACTCCTGTAATCCACGTCAACATAATCTCTCATTGGGACTAAAGTATTTGCCTCCTTAAAGGTCTCCCTGCTTCCACTATTGGTATCCTAATGTTTATTTCCCCAAAGCAAAGGTTCTGCTAGAGATGCTCTTAAAACATAAATCATATGTCACTCCCCTCTTTAGAACCCTTTGGTGTCTTTCTATTACTAAAAAAAAAAATTATCCAAAACTTGGAAATAGCACAGGAGGATGTTCTTCCAATATAAGGCATTGTTTGACAGATTTACCTAAGAATTGTTTAATTACCAAGGAGAAGACACCTTAATTTGTCTTTGCTGTTTACTTTTTGATTAGAGTCCAGATCCTGTGAAGTTCCATGTGAACTTGGAGATTTCTTGCTAATAGAAAAGAGAACCCTTAAGTTATAGTTGCATTGCCCTTTAGGATATTAACCATGTATACATATTAGCAAGTTTACTTTATTGTGTCTTTGAATGCCGGTCTAAGTAAGTCTCCATTCCTCCAATTTTCTTTTGAACCAGCTTCACCACCTTATTGGTTCCCTCATTAATTCATGAGTTTCATAAAATACTTGATACATGTTCATTTTACATTTGCAAAAGAGTCATCTTTCTAAGTTTTTGAAAATGAAACTTGACAGCTTTGGCTGTCTCACCAGGATATCCAAGTGGAGTCACCTGTTGGAGCCAGTAAAACTTGTCAAAATTTCCCGAGCTTTAATTCCTGCTGTTTTAATTTGCCAATAAAGAGCGAACCGAAGAACCCTGGATACCTAACCCGGGAACCCCCTTTACCACAAACTTCAAGACTTAAACAATACAAATACAGTACAAATACGTTAACTTACAGTTCTGAAGGAGAATCCATTTCTTTGCCTTTTCCAGCTTCTACGTGCCACACACATTCCTTAACTCATAGCCTCCTTTCTCCGTCTTGAAAACCAGGAACGCTCCTTCTCTCTGAGCACTACCCTGTGCTCACACCTCCTTCTGACTCAGCGTTTTCTGCCTCCCTCTTCCCCCTTTTAAGCGTTTGGGATTACATTGAACACACCTGGGTAATCCAGGCTAATCCTACTCTACTTAAATCAGCTGATTACAACCTTAATTCTACCTGCAACTTTACCTACCCTTTGCCATGCAACTTAACATATTCCCAGGTTCCAGGGATAGGATTTGAGCATTTTTGAGGGTCCTTATTCTAAGGACCACCGTGCATTTAAGCAAAATCCTAAAGGAGGTAAGGAAGCAAACCTTGTGGAAATTTGGTAAGAAGACTTTCCAGACAGAGGGAAAAGTGAAAGCCAAGGCACTTATGTTTGTGTGTGTTCTCAAATACTCAAGGCTGGAAGTCTTCATACAGTGTTAATGTTAGTTTTGAGTAAACCCAAAACACAGTAGGAAATGGATCTCCTCCAAAAACGAAGGTATAATAAATTAGAAACGTAAAGCTTTGTTTTGTCTGGAGAGTTTAAAGCATTTATTTCCACTACTGAGAAAGAACGGTAAACCTGAAGAGAATTATTTGAAATTCACAGATACCAAAGCAACTGGCTGTTTTATCGTTTTGTTGTAAAATCTCACAGAATTGCAGAACATCATCGTTGGCAAAGATTTCAAGCAGACATCGTACATCGTAAGCACTTAGTCCATGACTACATAGTAGATGCTCAGTAATTATTTTCTGAATAAGCTCAGATTAAATATGACAATTGTAACACCATTAGCCCTTCACAACCACGTGTAGGTTTCAGTTCTCCCTCTTTTTTCCGGCTATTTCATGGAAGCTACCATGTTCCTACGTGACCTCCTTCTTCTACCCACAGTTGATTTGTCCCACCATAAGCATCTAGCCCAAGCTTGACTTTATCAGAGCTTTTACCTAGGATTTTGAACTTGGGACCACAAAGCAGTCTTTGCCTGTCGGCATAAGTTTTAAGGTATACAATTCGGGATCTTCCCTGAGAGAATATAAAGCTGGTACCCAGAGAGAAACAGACAAAAGTCAGTGAATCCTAGCTTGCATCATTAAGCACTGGAACCTAATTGTTTCTGAGGCTCTGATGAGGTCTCCGAACTTTGCATGTTTTTCAACATTTTCTTGGAATCCATGAGCCAATTAATTCCCCTTTATTGCACTTCTCTCACTAACAGCCTAGTTACTTACAGTATTAGCCTCATAGTGTGGAAACCCAAAACCCAGAGACAGTTAAATCTTTTATTCACAGGTGATACCCATAAGTAGTGGGAGAGCCAGGACTCAAGAGAGGTTTTATTCCTCCACTCTGGGATCTCCCCGCGATTAACATAATCTGAATGAAGGACTCCAAACTAGTCCCTATATCTATTCATTTATCTCATTTCCACTGCCACCTCCTAGTCCAAGCAACCATCACTCTCACCCAGACTACTGTTTCCTGTTGTACCAAGGATAAAACCAAAATGTTTTTACTTTCCATGCAATGCTCTATGATGCTTAATTTTCTGACCTCATCCAGTCCTCCTTCAATGTATTCCAGCCATGCAGGTCTTCTCTTAGTTCCTAAAAGTTGAGGTGTTCGCTCCGAGATCCCTTATGTAGCTATGTCCTCCTTCTGGAATGTTCTTCCCTGGACTCTAGGTAACTAGTTCCTTCTCATCTTTCATCTCCCTGTCTTCTCATGAGGCTTTCCTTCAGCAGCTGTTAAAAGGCTCCTTCCCTTTGGTCACTACCTCAACACTTTGTATTTTTCATAACACTTTATGTATTGTACACAATTTAGAATTTGTGATTAAAATAGCATTTGATTTCTAAAAAAATAAAAATCTCCCAGTTGACTGTAAGCTCCATGAGGGCTGGGAATTTGTGTTCCTCACCACTGCATACCCAGGACTCAGACAAAAACCTAGCATTCAACCCAACTCCTCACTTTCTCTCATATACTATACATCCAATCTGTCAGCAAATCCTGTTGGCTCTACCTTAAAAATATATTTCAAATATGGCCACTTCTTTTAAGCTCAGCCACTACTCCTGTAATCCACGTCAACATAATCTCTCATTGGGACTAAAGTATTTGCCTCCTTAAAGGTCTCCCTGCTTCCACTATTGGTATCCTAATGTTTATTTCCCCAAAGGAAAGGTTCTGCTAGAGATGCTCTTAAAACATAAATCATATGTCACTCCCCTCTTTAAAACCCTTTGGTGTCTTTCTATTACTAAAAAAAAAAATTATCCAAAACTTGGAAATAGCACAGGAGGATGTTCTTCCAATATAAGGCATTGTTTGACAGATTTACCTAAGAATTGTTTAATTACCAAGGAGAAGACACCTTAATTTGTCTTTGCTGTTTACTTTTTGATTAGAGTCCAGATTCTGTGAAGTTCCATGTGAACTTGGAGATTTCTTGCTAATAGAAAAGAGAACCCTTAAGTTATAGTTGCATTGCCCTTTAGGATATTAACCATGTATACATATTAGCAAGTTTACTTTAGTGTGTCTTTGAATGCCGGTCTATGTAAATCTCCATTCCTCCAATTTTCTTTTGAACCAGCTTCACCACCTTATTGGTTCCCTCATTAATTCATGAGTTTCATAAAATACTTGATACATGTTCATTTTACATTTGCAAAAGAGTCATCTTTCTAAGTCTTTGAAAATTAAACTTGACAGCTTTGGCTGTCTCACCAGGATATCCAAGTGGAGTCACCTGTTGGAGCCAGTAAAACGTGTCAAAATTTCCCAAGCTTTAATTCCTGCTGTTTTAATTTGCCAATAAAGAGCGAACCGAAGAACCCTGGATACCTAACCCGGGAACCCCCTTTACCACAAACTTCAAGACTTAAACAATACAAATACAGTACAAATACGTTAGCTTACAGTTCTGAAGGAGAATCCATTTCTTTGCCTTTTCCAGCTTCTATGTGCCGCACACATTCCTAACTCATAGCCTCCTTTCTCCGTCTTGAAAACCAGGAACGCTCCTTCTCTCTGAGCACTACCCTGTGCTCACACCTCCTTCTGACTCAGCGTTTTCTGCCTCCCTCTTCCCCCCTTTTAAGAGTTTGGGATTACATTGAACACACCTGGGTAATCCAGGCTAATCCTACTCTACTTAAATCAGCTGATTACAACCTTAATTCTACCTGCAACTTTACCTACCCTTTGCCATGTAACTTAACATATTCCCAGGTTCCAGGGATAGGATTTGAGCATTTTTGAGGGTCCTTATTCTAAGGACCACCGCGCATTTAAGCAAAATCCTAAAGGAGGTAAGGAAGCAAACCTTGTGGAAATTTGGTAAGAAGACTTTCCAGACAGAGGGAAAAGTGAAAGCCAAGGCACTTATGTTTGTGTGTGTTCTCAAATACTCAAGGCTGGAAGTCTTCATACAGTGTTAATGTTAGTTTTGAGTAAACCCAAAACACAGTAGGAAATGGATCTCCTCCAAAAACGAAGGTATAATAAATTAGAAACGTAAAGCTTTGTTTTGTCTGGAGAGTTTAAAGCATTTATTTCCACTACTGAGAAAGAACGGTAAACCTGAAGAGAATTATTTGAAATTCACAGATACCAAAGCAACTGGCTGTTTTATCGTTTTGTTGTAAAATCTCACAGAATTGCAGAACATCATCGTTGGCAAAGATTTCAAGCAGACATCGTACATCGTAAGCACTTAGTCCATGACTACATAGTAGATGCTCAGTGATTATTTTCTGAATAAGCTCAGATTAAATATGACAATTGTAACACCATTAGCCCTTCACAACCACGTGTAGGCTTCAGTTCTCCCTCTTTTTTCTGGCTATTTCATGGAAGCTACCATGTTCCTCCGTGACCTCCTTCTTCTACCCACTTCTTTTAAGCTCAGCCACTACTCCTATAATCCACGTCAACATAATCTCTCATTGGGACTAAAGTATTTGCCTCCTTAAAGGTCTCCCTGCTTCCACTGTTGGTATCCTAATGTTTATTTCCCCAAAGCAAAGGTTCTGCTAGAGATGCTCTTAAAACATAAATCATATGTCACTCCCCTCTTTAAAACCCTTTGGTGTCTTTGTCTTACTAAAAAAAAAATTATCCAAAACTTGGAAATAGCACAAGAGGATGCTCTTTCAATATAAGGCATTGTTTGACAGATTTACCTAAGAATTGTTTAATTACCAAGGAGAAGACACCTTAATTTGTCTTTGCTGTTTACTTTTTGATTAGAGTCCAGATCCTGTGATGTTCCATGTGAACTTGGAGATTTCTTGCTAATAGAAAAGAGAACCCTAAAGTTATAGCTGCATTGCCCTTTAGGATATTAACCATGTATACATATTAGCAAGTTTACTTTAGTGTGTCTTTGAATGCCGGTCTAAGTAAGTCTCCATTCCTCCAATTTTCTTTTGAACCAGCTTCACCACCTTATTGGTTCCCTCATTAATTCATGAGTTTCATAAAATACTTGATACATGTTCATTTTACATGTGCAAAGAGTCATCTTTCTAAGTGTTTGAAAATGAAACTTGACAGCTTTGGCTGTCTCACCAGGATATCCAAGTGGAGTCACCTGTTGGAGCCAGTAAACTGCAGTTGCCCAAAAAAGGCACCTAATAGGGATTTTAAGCCCAGACACATTTTTTGGTCCTGAAATGATTCCCAAAAGGTATTATGTCTTTGTCTGGGCCGCTAAAACAAAATACCATAGACTAAATAAGTTCATTTGTCCCATTCTTTTATATTCCACATATAACCGATCTCATATGATTTACAGAATAGAAATAGAATTACAGATGTAGAAAACAATCTTACGTTTACCAAGAGGGGAAAAGGGGGAAGGGATAAATTGGGAGATTGGGATTGACATACGCACACTACTATATATAAAATAGGTAATTAATAAGGACCTACTGTATAGCACAGGGAACTCTACTCAATGCTCTGTAATGACCTATAAGGGAAAAGAATCAAAAAAGAGTGGATATATGTATATGTATAACTGCTTCACTTTGCTGTACACAGAAAGTATTAATAACACAACATTGTAAATCAACTATACTCCATTAAAAATTTTTAAAAATACCATAGACTAGGTGACTTCTAAACAAACAGATATTTATTGCTTACAGTTTTGGAGGCTGAGAACTCAGAGATCATAGTGCCAGCAAATTCAGTGTCTGGTAAGAACAAGCTCTTTGGTGCATAGACACCTTCTCATAGTATGTGATAGCACACACACATACTGTGTCCTCATGTGGTGGAAGGACTGAGGCATCTCTCTTGGGCCCCTTTCACTAATCTCGTTCTTGAGGGCTCTGCCCTCATGACCTAATCACCTCTCAAAAGCCCCATCTCCTTATACCATCACCTTGGGGGCTAGAATGTCAACATATGAATTTTGAGGACACATAAACAGTATATAGCACACTAGAAATTTATCTTTGTTGATTTTTTAAAACTTTCTGTGACTGTTTTTATTTCTGTTTCTAGTTCTTAGCCAGGTTTTGTTCTGGTTTCATGATGCCACACCTTTGTTCAAATGGATTATTTTGTCTCACATAATATGCAAGACTGAACCGCTGGACTACAAGCTTAATACAACTTATTATCAGAATAATAATAATATTATCTACACTTGTTGAACATCTGTCATGTGCCAGTGCAATTCTAAGTATTTTACATATATGAGTTATTTAATCCTCATAACAAACTCCATGAAGTGTTATTACTATTTCCATTTGACAGACGAAAAGAATACATACATACATATACTTTAGTTTTGTTTTGTTGACAAGGCAATTATGACATACATTTTTTACTTCATCTTGAGAAAGTTTATATAAAATTGAAAGTGGAACAATTCTTATTCCCATTCTACAGATGGGGAAATGGAGATATAGATTTAGATGGCTAATCCAAGAACCCAAGTTTTCTTCCTCCAAATCTAATATTTTTGCCTCCAAACTATAATCTCTCAGTATAAAAGAGCAAAAAATAAAGACATCACAACAAAATTTTTTAATAAATACAAAATATCTAGGTATTATACCCAGTACAGACATTATTTTATAATAAACTATCAAGTGCCAATTCCAAAGAAAAAACAAAACTGTCTCCTACTTTTATAACAAAAGCACAACATACATATTAAAACCAGAATATTAAAAAGAATCTATTGGGCTTCCCTGGTGGCACAGTGGTTGAGAGTCCGCCTGCCGATGCAGGGGACGCGGGTTCGTGCCCCGGTCCGGGAAGATCCCACATGCCGCGGAGCAGCTGGGCCCGTGAGCCATGGCCACTGAGCCTGCGCTCCGCAATGGGAGAGGCCACAACAGTGAGAGGCCCGCGTACCGCAAAAAAAAAAAAAAAAAAAATCTATTTTACCTTAGACAGCCAAAGATGTTTTCTAAACTATTATATGTTTAAAATAGCTGCAGCAGTTTTTGGTAACCTCTGAAATAAACCAAGAAAAATCAGTCTTTTTTTAAAATATTTTGACAGGCTACCACTATTGTTCCTAAGAACTTATGACTCCAACTTGAGAGAGCTCCAAAGGGGTTTCAGTTAAACTAAATATCTCTTTGCAGGATTTAAAAATTAATGTTCACCAGACCTCTTGCCAACTCCCCAGGAAGAAGTAACATAAGGACCAAAACTATGCTGAACATTAGATTCATGTGATGTGTCAGTCTGAATGGAGTGAATATAATAACCTAAGGAAATAGAATCTGAATTACCCTGGAAAAATCTATAGATCCACCAAGGAATTCTACTGTACATTGCCATCGTAACTGAGATTTAGAGATTCCTGTAAGTGCAAAGCAAGATTTAAGGTTTCAGAGTCCTGACACTAAAAGTGCTTATATTTATCAAGAGTTGGGTTGAAATTTACTAAAACTGGAGCGACCTCAAATGGTTATGAACCTATGAACCTATCTCCTACTCTCTTACAGAAAATACCAGAGAATGGTGAATGGCCATATATTTGGATGGTGACTGTCCTTTGATTTCTTCCACACTCTCAGATTATATCCTAAAATGCTTCTGCTATTTCTGGAATAATTTTTGCCTATAGCGGTAAAAGTTCGTGTCCCAGTTTCTTCCTCAAATTACAAGACCATCACTCTGCTTCCAGCCATCCAAAAAAGTATTAGCAATTGTGTGCCAGGCTTTTTCTTTTTCTGGATCCAAGGTATTTGGAAGGACAATCTATGCCTACTGCCAATGTGCCCATTTGTATATTGTGAAGTAACTAGATATGTTTACACACGTACAGTCACACACATAACAATTTGTGATAGAAGCTAATTCATATTCCTCATAGAGGTTTTCTCTGATCTTTTCACAAGGCCACCACTACCCTTCTCCTTAGAAAACACCTTTAGCTACACTTCTTTGATTGGTATTTATCATACCTGTAGCCATTTTTACAGCTAAAAGTTCTCATCACTGCCATGACTGACCCAATGCGGGGTAGTGGGAAGTGTATGAAAGAAACCAAGGCATCACCAAGACCAATATCAAAAATTCTGTTTTTGACAGGGGGCAGGGAGAAACATGGAGATCCGTTTATAGATTAGTTGTAATATGGCTTTACCTCCCAAGCTATAAAGAATGAGACATATTCGAACAACCCCAAGTTCAAATTCTGTTCTGCCTCTTACTAAGATCTTTTAAAATTTCTTTCTTCTCCTAAACCTCCATTTCCTCATTTGTCAAACTGAGATACTAATACTTGCTGCACTGTGTTGAAATCCCACATAATGAGATAACGCATTTAGGGAGCTTGGTGAAGCGCCCGGCACATAATAAATATTTAATAAATGATAGCTGTAATTATGATTATTCATACTGATTACCATGGATTCATTCATCCATTCGACAAGGAATAATTAAGCTTATGCTACATATTTTCTCAATTCTGAGACCAACATTTTTTCACATTTTTTAAATTGAAGTGACCTTACATTAAATATACACAGTGTATACTTTTTTTTTCTTCTGCAAAGATGTCTATTAATTTGCTGATGTATCCTACAGTGACAAAGTCCTAGGGCTAGCCACTGCGCTAGAAAGTAGAGGGTAACAAAAATAAGTAAGAAAGCTCCTGTTGAGTAGGAACCTGCAGACCTGATGCCTGGCAGAGAGGCCATGTGGCTTCAGCCTATGGCTTCAATCCCTGAGCTGGTACTACCTGTCTCTGTGTCTTATCCTAATTGTTCCAAAGATTTGGGGCACTACAGGCCACTCTGAGAATCTGACGAAAAAGCACATAACTGTGCTTTCTCTCCAGGACAAAGGTACACATTTATATTAGTTTTACACAGAATATTAAGAGTTCTGTAGACTCTCCAAAGATAATCTATGGTCTCCCCAAAAGAATCTATGAAACTTAGATGAGAACCCTGCTTACCCGCTTATGAAAAATCTCCAGTTACTCTGCAGGTCACGTTTACGATTCTATAATCCTGTGACTTTAAGCGTAAGTATGTCCCGAAGATGAAGAATGAAATGCAGAGCTAAGAATCACTGGCTCAGAGAGTCCCTAACAACAGTTTAAGCTGGGCTGGTATCCAAAAGAATCAAATTTAAGGGGAAAAGAAAAGGTTTATATCAACCTTAGGAAAAACAACCTACACCTTGTTACTTTTCTCATTCATTGAGTGCAAGTCAACCGGCCACCGCATCAGTGTTTGATTTACTCTCCCATTAGGATGACCCATCTTTGCAGCCCCATGCTCATTACTCCAAATCTAGACTTGTGGTTTGGCTGTGTCTCAAGACTGTAACCATAAATGTCAATGTAAACACACATTTTGTAGAAGGATGATAAATCAAAACAATCTATTTTCAGGAAACCAATGTGCAAATGTATCATCATAATATATTTTTTTCTACAATTTATAAAACTCTGGTCAAAGTGTTTGTCGAAAAAAAAATTCCTAGTGGGATGCTGTTGTGAGCCACAGGCTCTCTCTTCTCTAACAAAGGCAATAATCAGGCTGCACTCAAGAGCACCGAAAGCCTGTACTGGCTCAACTTAGATAAAGGCTTGGAGCATCCATGGGGCTCCTTTAGGGATCTATAGTCCAAAAAGAGGAGAGCCCAATTCAAAGGCCAAGGTCAGGGTGATGTCCAGAGCCTGAGTCTTAGAGTGGGAAGCACTCATTTGTGACATGATGGTTGCAAGAGCAGAGAAATGAGCTAAGCCAGAACTCAAACATGGACTGCAAAGTCCAAATATTAAATATAATCAGGAATAGTGAAAATTCTATTAAAGACCAGAAGTAGAAATTGAAAGTAAGTATGGAGTCAAAGTTTGGAACAAAAGAGGGGATTTAGTAGTTCTGAGCATAAGTGGTCAGAGGAGAAAGGGTAAGAAGGGTGTTGAGACCCTGACATGAAAGATGATCTCAGACACCATCTGGCTTTTGCACCTTGTTTTAATGACTAACTGACATGTGTTCTTGGTAAGGATGGACTTGGCTTAAGGACCTCCAAATGGGGTCACAAAGATACTTTTTCCCAGTACGTATAACTATTTCATTAAACAGCATGGTACCTTTAAAAACTATAAGAAACTCATCATGCATTGAATTCCAAACCAGCACATTGAATTTGGACTATCTTGGCAAAAGCCAACCGAACTGAATATTTCCATTCTATTCATGATACCATGACCTATCTAGTGATTATGCGGCCACCAGTCCAGTGACTCACAAGGCCAAGGTTTAGTTCCTCCACTCATGATTCCTTCCTCTATAAAAAAAAATATTTAAAATTATATTTTCTGGGCTTCCCTGGTGGCGCAGTGGTTGAGAGTCCGCCTGCCGATGCAGGGGACGCGGGTTCGTGCCCCAGTCCGGGAAGATCCCACATGCCGTGGAGCGGCTGGGCCCGTGGGCCATGACCCTGAGCCTGCGCGTCCGGAGCCTGTGCTCCACGACGGGAGAGGCCACAGCAGTGAGAGGCCCGCGTACCGCAAAAAAAAAAAAAAAAAAAAAAAAAAATTATATTTTCTGACTGCATTGTTATAAAGACAAATATAACCCCAGTCAGATTATGTCCATTTTTTCTTCTGATTTCAAAAAAAGTTGACATATTTGTGAGCCTTGTGCATAATGGTGGTGCTAAATTAATTAAACACGGAGGCCATTAGACTGAAATGGTTCTCTAACGCCTTAGAAACCCTCGAAAGCAAACCAAAATCTAAGCCTGTAAATTCCTCAAGGTTAAGAAATCAAAATCTAAGGACAAACAATTTAAAACAGCCAACTAGGCTTTTCCAAAATAATATAATTACTTAAGATATAACCAATCAAATAAGCTTCTTGCTTTGCTTCCACCTTTTTTCTACAAGACTTTCCCATAGTTCCTGTCGGTGAAGGGCTCCTGACCACTTTGAGTTTGGCACTGAACGATTCTAACTGATTATTGCTCAAATAAACTCAGCAATTTTAATATACCTCAGTTTATCTTTGAACAGTAGTAAACTGACCCTAGTTGTAAAGATTTTTCAGTTCTCCATGGAACCTAGTCCCTGAGGCTGAGGCTGACAACAGAGGCTCTAGGATCTAGATTCAAGGAGAAAGGATTTTTCAGATGTGACACAATGATGAGTATAACCTACGCCTGCCAAAGAGGGAGCTGCAAGAAGGCCCACCCTAACAGTTACAATTTACAGTACTTAAAAATAACTAATGTAGAAGAAGTTATTGAGCACTGGAATATCGTCATGTTGCAACTCCTAATGAATTGAGGATAATGAGATTCAAAGGTAACTGAGGTCCAAAATAAAAGGAGAGAAAACCATGCATTGCACACGTTTAGAAAGAACAATACCCCCTATGAAATATTTCTGTAAAAAACATAAAGAAATGAAACTTGATTCTGACCGAGCCTCTAGATCCAAATACCAGTTTATAGGAAGAACAGAGAATGCAGAAGCATGTTAAATTGCACCATGTGGATGTAATCAGCCAGAGTCAGCCTATAGGAAAGTCCACAGAAGAAATGACCCAGTTCCTTCAACAAATGAATTCTGAGAGATGGAGACACAGATGGATCAGGAACCTACAGTTTAAAAAAGACACAGAATATTTACTCTAATCAAGTACAGTATGTGAGCCTTATTTGGATACGAATTCAAATGAACTTTAAAATGTATGGTATTTACATAAAAATTATAAATGTGAAAACTGAGGATATCTCATTTGAATTTAGATATAGGAACTTAAGGAATCAGTGCTATTTCTTCAGTATGCTAATGGCATTTTTGTTATAGTTTTTAAAAGAGGGACATCTTTCAGAGATATTTACTGAAATATTGATGGATGGAGTGATATGACATCAGAGATTTGCTTCAGAATAATACAGTCATGGGGAAAGTGATTGGGGTAGAGGAGAACCAAGATTGGCCATAAGTTAACAATTGTTAAACCTGGATGGTAGGCGCATAAGGATTCATTATGTCTACTTTTTATGTGGTTGAAATTTGCCATGATAAGAAGTTCACAATGAAAATAAAAGGCAAGAAAAATTCGTTTTAAAAAACACACAAACATAAAAACAAAAAACCCTGACAATTTACATACTTAAAAATAACTAAAGGGCATGTCTAGAAAGTAAGTGCACAGGAAATGCCTCAGTGGTTCTCAACCAGGGGTGGAAGCACCCCGCTGGGGGGCTTTTAGATCTGTAGGAGGGGGGGATCAGTTGTCATTAATAACCAGGAGAAATGTACTATTGGCATGCAGGGTGGTGCTAGCCAAGAACTCTAAATGTCCTACAGGTGTGGTGTACGGGAGAAAAAAGTCTTTTTTTTCCTTCTACCCTCTTAGGTTCGATGGCTGGGGCCCACAAATCGAGCTGAAAAAAGACAGGCTAATGAGAAAAAAGTTTAATTACCTATGTATCGATATACACAAGAGTTCACAGAGAAACATGGGGCTCCAGGAGGCTGCCAGATGATTGAGGCTTTTCACGATCTTAGGCTAAAGAAAGGAAAAGGGGTTTGGGGTTTCTGGGAGCACGAAGCAAGTTGTGGGAAGATGAGGGGAGGAAATGTATGGTAAACAAGGGTTGTCTGATGGCTGAATAATATTCCATCGTATATATGAACCCCATCTTCTTTATCCATTAGTCTGTCGATGGGCATTTAGGTTGCTTCCATGTCCTGGCTGTTGTAAATAGAGCTGCAATGAACATTGTGGTACATGACTCTTTTTGAATTATGGTTTTCTCCGGGTATATGCCCAGTAGTGGGATTGCTGGGTCATATGGTAATTCTATTTTTAGTTTTTTAAGGAACCTCCATACTGTTCTCCACAGTGGCTGTATCAATTTACATTCCCACCAACAGTGCAGGAGGGTTCCCTTTTCTCCACACCCTCTCCAGCATTTATTTTTTGTAGATTTTTTGATGATGGCCATTCTGACTGGCGTGAGGTGATACCTCATTGTGGTTTTGATTTGCATTTCTCTAATGATTAGTAATGTTGAGCATCCTTTCATGTGTTTGTTGGCCACGCTATGCAGGTAAGAGTCTCTCAGGTGATGAGATGTCTTCAGGGCCTAGCTCTCTTCCTAACATGGAGATAACTTACAAATAGAAATTTTCTTTATGAATATAAATTTTCTTTACCAAGAGGAAATTTATACTCTATATTTAGGCAGTTAGGGGGAGATAAACAGCTTTTCTTATATCTGCTTATTCTCAATGGCCTTTAGCTCAAAACAATTCATATACCAAAGAGGTGGCATATTCCGGCCCCCTTCATTGGACCATCCTAAGAACTGAAAAATAGTCCAGCCCCAAATGCCAATATCACCTCTAGGAAGAAATCAATCAGATTGATTTGAGAGTCAAGTCATAATAAAGAGAGGAAAAACAAGAGAAGCTATTACCTGCCCTGGTGACTTACGAACAAATTAGAAAATAAATGCAAATGTTATGTTGAAAGGTGACTAATCATTAAAAGTGACAGGAATTGTTATGTAATTTCTCTGTGCCTATTCTTCCATCTGTGAAATGGGAACAAGAGTAACTACTTCATAGTGCTGTTAAGATTTAATTAATATGTTTAAAGCATTTTGAACGGTACCTGGCACATAGCAATCCCCAACTAAGATGTTTTATTATATTATTTATAAGGAAAAAGTTAAACCATAAAAATTTTCTTTGGAAAAGAAGTAATTTTTATCTTTGCTTTTGAGCAAAAGGCAAAACCAACACTGGTTTTCATACCCTTGACTGCATTATGAAAAGGTTTTCCTCATCACTATAGATGTTTTTATCTCCTCTCTAGCTCCCTAACCCACCCATCCAAGGAAATGTGTCGTGAAAGTCCTTCCCACCAGACCCCAATGCTTCTCCACGCAGAGACTGCACAGCCCAAGGGGTTTGGGAAAGAACAAGCTGTCTCTGGCAAAACCTGTCTCCCAGAAGTCCTCAGACCTGCTCTGGCCCCAACAAACAAAGAAATTTGGAAGATTTTCAGAGCCCAGAGCTAGAGACAGTTTGGGGAGTCATATAAATAATTTATATGCTGATTATGTCCTGATCCACTGACCTGTTTAGGCAGAAACAAGACATATAAACAAAAGCCTAGTTTTTATTCCATGAGCCTAATTGCAGGTTAAAACAACAAGTTCTAACATTAGGAGGTTAGAGGGAACTGAGCCCAAGGTGGAGAATGTTTTCTGAACTCTGCTGTAAGTTCTACTCCATAAGGAAAACAAAAAAATCCCCTGACCAGAGAAAAACATTTTCTTCTAATATGTATCAATGAGCTAAAATTATCAAAAGTCTAGGTATCAATTTGAATCATGGCTCTACCACTTATGCAAGTTTTTAGACATCAAGTATGACTCAATTTCAAGTATGACTTGTTTCATAGGATTGCGATGAGGGTTAAATGTGATAATGTATTTAATAAGTGCCTGGCACATAGAAAATCCTCAATAAATGGTAGCGGCTATTGTTATAATTATTATTATTTACATTACTATTATGATCATTAATGACTATATTACATTGTCCCTCAATCAGATAATTGACAGCTGGCTATCCACTAATTTAGCAAATACTTATTTATCACCTTCTATGTGCTAGGTACCGTCCTAGGGACTGTATACATAATGCGGACCGAGAAGGTCTCCCTGCTTATGACACTTACATTTTGGTGTGTGTATATGTGTGTGTGAGTGGGTTATAATAAAAATATATATATTTGGTCTTTATCCCTGGTGCCTGGCACAGAGTTTCTAAAACTCTTGGAATTTCCAAAGTGACAGAAGCATCTTTTCTTATTCATAATGAGCCCCTTTTGACCATACGTGAGTTTATGCTAAGCAGGTAGCTCATGGAGGGGGGCCCGGATAGGTTCAGGATGGGGTCTGGTCACCAGAAAAAAACAACCACATGATTAGAGGGTTAGAACTGTCACCCCCAAGCCCCCAGTCTCCGGGGAGGGGCAAGGGACTGGAAATTGAGTTCAATCAAGAAAGGCCAATAATACAATCAATTGTGCCTAGATAATTAAGCTTTGATTAAAACTCTGTTACAATGAGGCCAAGGGAGCTTCCAGTTTGGTGAACACATCGAGATGCTGGCATGCCCTAGGCATCTCTTCCATGTGGCTGTTCTTGAGTCGTATCCTTTAGAATAAGCTAGTAGTGGTGAGTAAAGCACATTCCTGAGCTCTATGAGTCATTCTCGTGAATTACCAAACCTGAGGAGGGGGTCATGGGGACTCCAAAATTTGTAGTTGGCTGGGCAGAAATGTGGGTAGCCCGGGCACCCCACTTGCAGCTGGCATCTGAAAAGGGAGCAGTTTCATGGGACTGAGCCCTTAACTTGTGGGGTCTGCACCTACTCTAGGTAGTTAGTGTCAGAACTGAATTAAACTGTCGGACATCCAGGCATCAAAGAAATCAGAGAAGTGGTTGGTGTTTGATGAAAACCATACAGTGTATTTTCATATTGGGGGATGGTGAGAAAAGACAATAAAATAGGAGATGGACGGAGAGATGAGAGAGAGGAAAAAAAAGAGAGATAGGGCTCCATCATTTCAGATAATGATAAATGCTGTGAAGAAAATGATAGGATGGTGTAGGGGAGAAAGAATAATTTTCCTTCTAACCTTTTGAGTTCTTAATGGAAACCCCTGAAATAAAAGACAGATATGTGTTCCTTGTGTATGCCTGGGAGATTCCCAGGGAAAACGACTACCTCCCAGAGGTGACTTAGAATTCAGACTTAAATACCATCTCAGTAGGGAAAGGGGAGGAAAAACACCGGCCTCTTAGGGGAGAGTAAATGACTTTTAGGAAAGATGAACAGGAACTTAGAAGAACAGATGAGAGTTGTGACAGTTTGTGACAAAGTTTGCCTGCTGAGGAGTCTACTTCTAGCTTCCTCTCCTATGATGAGTCCATCTTCCCTGGCTGACGAACCCCCTGGGAAGGAGATTTGTGACAACTGACTTCCTTTGGGGAGGAACCATCTTTAGGCAGATTCGAAGAGCACAGAGAAACCTCTCCCTGCATTTGCTGTTTTCCAAGTGCCTACAATGCAAAATAATCAACACAGTGGCCTATGTTGGGGTGGCGTGTTCTGCTGTCCTCATGGTACAAACAAGAATCGCAGAAGGGGTGGCCACACTTGGTAGGGTGGCTGGGGAGGCCTCTCAGAAGAGGGAAACATCGAGCTAAGTGCAGATGGCTCACTGAAATCCTATGCACAAAGCTTAGTATCTTCTTCATTTCATAGAAGAATGTATTGAGAGAGAGGGAGATTATGTCATTTGTCATGGCCACCCAGCTAGACGGGAGCAGAGCTAGGATTCCCACTTAGTTCTGTCTCGTCCCCCCAACATTCTTACCTATTTCAATCTGGTCCCAGCTGCCCAACAGAACTTTCCAAGTGACAGAAAGGTCCCATAGCCAGGCCGTCCAATAGGCCATATGTGACTATGGAGTGCTTGAAATGTGGCCAGGGGGTCCAAGGAACTGAATTTTTTATTTTATGTTATTTTCATCATTTAAATGTCACTAGCTACATGTAGCTAGTGGTTTCTATCTTGGACAGTGAAAGCGTAGGATTTCTCCATCGGGTGATAGCTGCATCACATCTATTTTCCTGATGTTCCGGAGCTTTTCTGACTGTTTCTGAGAAAGATGTTGCCCTCTGGTAGCAAACACACCTGCTAAAGATTAGCCACCTGGAGCCCCCCCTCCCCCCGCAAGTCTGTGTCACACTGATTAGTCACTGCGCCCCAAAACCAGGATATTAATTCTGTCTTTATTTCATTTTATATTTTATATACATGGTTTTTCATGTACAAGAAAAAAAGAACTTCAATGTTTCAGGCACACGCAAATGCCAGAAGCCTATTAAATCTAAGGTGCAAGGGAGAAAAGCTGATTGAACCCACATGGGCACTTTCAAGAAGAAAGCTTAGAGAAAAGAAAGAACCAAAGGAAAAGTCTGTGCCTTATCAAAAGGCTCAACTTTAGAAACTAAGGAGTAAACACTGAGGTGGTCAGATAACCCTCACAGACAGTGACCATGGATGATGGCTTGATTTATTTCACTCTTTTGGCATCAAGTCCTAAAGCAAAGATGGGCACTGCAATTAAGGAAACAATGCCATAGTCTACAACCAAGCTCTGGAAACTTCTCCATCCTGCTTGACTGACATGACACAGACATGACACAGCTCAGGAAGCGGTTACAAATACATGTTTCTTGGGGTCACACACCTGGGTTTCAGGTCCAGCATACTGTTCTCCCCTCCCCCACCATCCTCCCCAACCTCACTCATCTCCTATTTAAATTACAGTTTCAGTCCAGGCTCTGATTCTCGACTTCTGGACAATTGATGAATTCGGTCCTTTTGGTACTAATCTTTCAACTTGGATTTGCTAATCACTCACCCTGAGTGATTCAAAAGTGTAAGGCAGGTCCTTATCCTTGAAAAACTTTCAATCTGGTTGAGGGTATGTGGCTAATAACCAGGAAACAAGCTGAGATTATGTGCTTATTGACATTAGCACGGTTTTGCCAGTAAGAACTGGCATTTAAAGAAGGGAGAGGTCACTTGGAGAAGACAATAAATGTCATGAAAATAATCTTGTTTCTCTTTTTTAACCTTAGCTGCAGAAAGCTCAGAACTAGATTTGAAGTTCAATTGTTTCAATTATAATATCCCCTGAAGTAAACATATTTGTGGTATTGCCCTGCCCTTGACACTGTGGTGGTGGTCGGGTTACTTTTCAATTTCTATTTTATATTTTTGCCATTATTTGTTCTCCTAGTAAGTGACACCTTAATGAAATGATCTGGGATAAAAAATAAATAATAATATAAACAAACTGTCAGGGAATACCCATCTTTTAATTTATATATTTTAAAAGTATACTATACTTATGAAATTTTTGAAGAAACTTGTAAAAGTGAACACACTACAAAATCTGAAAATTAGGCAAAAACACAGAATAGGAATTAAGCAAAGGAAACAATGGGAGTAGAGGTTTCCAAGAGCTTGACATTAGCTGATTGCTATACGTGACCATAATGTGTTCCTCTAAATTTGATAACAGCTTATATTTGGGAAAAAGAGACTGGAAAAAAATAAAAAGGGAAATGCATTATTTTTCGTTGCCCAACCAAAGACCACATGCTAATGTACCCAACCCGTACTGGCCTCAGTGAGAAATCTCTAAGCATATATTGAGTGCCCACAATAATTTTTATTTTGGAAAATAAAAATAAATTAAAAGTAATTATATCAATGCATGAACGTATCACCATCCTGGTCATTATTCATTACTAAGACAGCTAAATAGCCCAGACTGGCCATGTCTCACGCTGATTTAGCAACCTCAGAGGTCATCTCAGCACTTCCAGCTCCCTTAAGAATCACAGATCCTAAGAGTTCTAAAGGATATTAAAAGTCATTCACACAATCACGTATTCAGTGCTTGAGGCCCCTCCTAAATATCTCTGCAAATTGATCTCCCAGCTTCTGCGTGATGCCTCTTCTTATGACAGGAATCAGTGTGTCCTATGACTTCTTATTCTATGTTCCAGCATCTCTGCCAGAAAGGCCTCCCACGTATTAAGCCAAAATAAAACTCTATCCCTAATTCTATATACTCCTCTGAGCATAGCTAATAGATTGTTTCTCCAGGGGGAGGAATGAGGTCCCCACTATACTCCCCAAATGAATTAGAATAACTTTCTCTCTACTTCATGTTTGTCACAGCACTTACCATGATGTGTTGTGACTGCTTATCTACAAACCTAGACTCTAAGACCTGGACATCAGGTATCTTGTGCCCCTGGTACCTAGATCAGGGCCAGGCTCATAGGAAGTTTTCAGGAAAGAATTGACAGATATGAGGATGGATGGATGGATGGATGGATGGATGGATACGTGGGTGGATGGATGGTTGTGTAGATGGTTGGATAGAAGGATGGCTGAGTGTGTAGACGGGTGAACTTTTTAAGTTATTGCTTATAAAGCACTTATTTTATGCTTGTAACTTACTCCATCTACTGAACAAACTGTAAAGTAGATATAATTATAATTAGCTCCATTTTACCGCTAAGGTAACAAAGACGGCGAGTTATGTTAAATCTAAAGGACCCATATTTAGCAAAGTTTGGGCATGAAATTTGGATGGATGATGATAAACAAAATTTATACTTTTAACCACTGCATCCTGGTGCCATGAATTAATGAGAGAATGAATGGTGAACCAATCTATCAACTAATTTCTTATAGAATTCCACTGTTTCAAAAACTCTCCATGTGCTTTAGAATTCTGTTGAAGCTTTCAAAAACGAAAGCAAGGCTTAGATTCAGCTGAAACCAACCTATATTCAACCAGTTCAAAAATGGGGGAAAAGCCATCACAAACCAGCCACTACTCCCCATTTTTCTAGGGGGTGAGAATATGGACAGCATTCATCTCTAGCTTCCCTTTTAAATGTGGGACAAACCTCAGATCTCATCAGTGGGGATCTGACAGTTACATCAGTAGAGGGTTAAAACATATATGAACTTCATCTAAACCTCATTTGGGCTCCTCCCTTACTTTGGAAAGCTTTACATTAAACTTTGTAACATAAGGAGAATATGCAATTTAAATTAAAGAACTGGGGGAGGTTTGGGTGTTTTCCAGTCTTGGTCAGCAAACCCCAAAGGCCTATAATTAGGTTTTCCCTCTGTTTCTTCTTAGTTTGATCATCAATACCATGGATGAGAATAAAGCTTAATCAGATAGATTGCCTACTCTTCCTTCAAGATGTAAATCTATTATAGACACAAAATGTCTTAAGGGATATTTTCCAAATACCTCCCAAATCTGTTTAGTTGGCCTGCTTTTATTCTGGGCTGTCCCATCCTTATAACCAAGCACAATGACTCCAAGCACAAAACTATAAGATAACTCTAATATCACACAGATCTCATCTTGAGAAAATTGGCTCTGTGTTTTCCGATAGTGGTTTTTCTAGTAGTACATTTCTTATGTTTCTTAAATATAAGAGGTACAGAAATAATTAACCAATTTCAGGTCTTTATTCTATCTGATAGTGACACCAAAAAGTACAATTGGGGCAAGCAATGAAAGCTGTAGTTTGAAAAGTCACCTCAAAGACCTATAATTTCTCTGTTAATAATTTGTTGTGTGTGTGTGTGTTTTTTAGGCTATACTCATATGGTACATACACATCTGCCTTTCTCTAGAATGTGCAGAAGTCTGATTGGTCTAGTGGGAAATACACAGATGGGCAGTTGGTGTTCCTGGTTCTAGGCAACATTATTAAACTCAGATTATGTGTTTGCCTCATTTTCCTTATCTAAGAAGTGGAGCTTTAAAGATGCTCAGATGAGAAGGAAATAATTCCCCTAAATCCTTCATGCACTGTGTGATTAACCACGGCTTACACTTTGATTATTCTCCCCATGGTTCCCCTGCCTCTCTACCACACTCTATCAAACCATACCACTGAGCCAAACACAAAGTTATTCTGGAAATGGGAAAATCACCATGCTGGCATCAGCTCAGGAAGAAGAACTTAATCCATTGATTACAGATGCACCTGCCTCTATGTGACATATGCAACATATTAAAGAAATTTACCATGTAGTATATATCAGAACCTTTTATGGGTTTATGTTTTACATAAATTTATGAAATGTATTTTTATAAACTATACTATCATTTAAATGATCCTAGGACAGCTACCCCTTCCTTGGATCCTAATATCTTTAAAAATTTAAAAGGCAAATAAGGTTGTCAAAGAGTAATGTATTAAAGTCCCTCCCAGGCAAGACTCTGGCTTTCTGATTCAAAGGTTAGTGGCTTCAAATCCTTTATCTTTCCTTTTGGGAAAATACAGATGAGACCATTATGTTCTGCAAATATTAACATCAGAGACCAAAATCAGGGGTCAGCAATGGCTTCATGCTATTTTTATCGAGACTCAGCATATAGAAGTGTTTAAATAACTATTTGGTGAACAAAAAAGTACCTTCCTTCACATAGAAAGAACTCATCCAAATAGGCAGGATTAGGCTTGGCAGCAAATGGTAAGACAAAAGACAGTGGATTAAACAAAACATAAATGTATTTCCTTCTCACATGAACGAAGGCTTATGCGGACCCTCCGTGATCATCAGGCCCTTCCGAGCGCCTTCTGTCTCATTGTTCAACTATCAAGCCACCTGGAGCTCTAAGATTTCTGCTCCAGTTCCAGCTATCACATCTGAATATAAACCAGCAGGAAAAAGGAAAAGAATGGAGAAGGCACACCTCCTGCCTACAAGGGCATTTCATAAAGTTGCAAATCCACTCAAAGCTTCAAGTCAATGCTGGATCTTTTCTGTTAGTTCCTCCACCATATCGACTTTTCCACACTGTTTTGTGCTTTGAAGGGTTTTTACCTGAACAGATGCCATCAGTGGGCTCCCTTGCCCTCTGGCTTCTGCTGAGTGCAGCCAGTGGGAGGTACACTCAGGAGACGAGAAGGTGGAGGCGGGTAAGTTCGGGGTATCTATTCCCCCAGCTTGCTCCCAGCCAGGTTGCTAGGGGCTGGCTCTATCTCTCTATCTAGTGTGGGAGTAGGAGTGTCTAATAAGACCAACTAAAAGTCAACTTTTTATTACCACCATGCACAGACAGTTCTAAACAATGTCAGGGATAAACACTCCTCCTGCCAGGGATAGATCCCTCCCACCTTTTCCTCTCCCCACCAAGAGCTACTGCCTCTCCCAAGGGTCACAGCTCCTCTCACTCATCCATCTCCACCCAGTGACTCTCTCCAAGTTTGTTAACCTCTTCTTCCCCTTGCCCCTCAGACCTAGGGATGAAAACAGCTCTCTGCATATGCTCCTCTGGGTTTCTAAAACTCCTGCACACACCCTCTTTACATAGTCACTTTATTAAGTTCTGGTCAATTATCCAGTCTGAGTGTGTCATGTATTTCTTGCTGATCCCACCCAGTGGCAAGGGAGTCTTTATTCTGAAGTAGTCAAGAGCCAAGATAAAATTTAGAAGTTCTTTGTTGGGAAAAAAAGGATAAACTAGGTATTAGGAGAACAATAGTCTCTGTCATCCAAATTATTTTTCCTATTCGAACTTGGAAATCACAGATCTACCAAATGAAAATACTCTTATGACTGTTCCCAGGAAAAACTCTCATTCCTCTAACAGCTTCTGCTACTTCCCTCCAAGGAAAGTTTCAAGGAAACTAGTAGATGGGTACAACTGAACAGTATATCCAGATTGCCGCCCTAAAGCCAAGTAGAAGGAATTTGATTCAGTCTAATGTCTACTCAGAGGTTCCCTTAGTAAAGGTTGTATTCAGAACACGACCAACTGACCAATCAGAGCGACATCCTGCCCAGTTAGAACAGACACTGCCTGGTGTGCCATTCCAGTGCCGATCCACTGGATATCTTCCCACCCCCTAGGAGGGCTGAAAAGATAGCATTTGCTCTCATCCCTGAACCCACAGACTCTGAGTACCTTCTAATCCGCGTGTCTGTTTCCTGAAGTCAGGCCTGTCTACACCAGCCCATCCTTGGCTCCTGGGTTGGATCAGCCTCCCCACGGGAAAGCCAACTTGACAGCTCCTATTTCTTAGCCATGAACTCCAGCCAGCACTCACTTTTAGCTTGTCAGCATCCACTCGGCCACTTCCTCGTAGTACTGGTTTTATGAAGGAAAAGGCAATGTTTAGAGGCAAGAAAGTGGCCGAGGATGAACAATTAATTGAAGAACTTTCATTTCCCTCCCTACCCCCCAAATAAAGCACCTAGTAAATTTGGATTTCATTGTCTTATTATAAAACAGTCTGCCCTGAGAGAACCTTGGAAAGGAGTCTCCACAAGGCAATGAGATGTGCTTTTCAAAGCCATGTGTCGTTGTTATGGCAATCAGCAGACAGGCCCCTATTGTGCTGGAAGGAGCCCTGCTTCAGGGCCCAGAGAGCAGGACTTCCTGTGAGTGGGCTGCTGGTTGTTTGGTTGTTGCTACAACAAGCCTCTGAAAGGACTTCCAGGAGGTGGGGGTGAATGTTTGAAATCCCCCCAGGTCTGAATGGAGGTCTCATTTCCGTCCTCCTTGTGGTTAACTGGAAATGCCAAGCTCTTCTAAAAGTGAGACAGAGCCTTACGTAGGGAAATGTTGAGGGTCAGTTTTGTTTTGGCTGATTGTTTTTAATCTCTGTGCCAGACATTTCACACACACACACACACACACACACACATCACTGCTAATCCTTACAAGATCCCAGGGAAGTAAGTGTGACTGTGTGACTGGTTCTCATTTACAGAAGAGGAAACTGAGGCCCAGAGATGTAAATAACTCTGTGGCCCCTTGAAGCTGGGAAGCAGAAGCACAGTGATGGGATCTCAGTCTGGCCTAATTCAAAGCCCCATCATACAGTCTCCACCTGCAAGCACCTTTCTCAGAACTGTGTAGAAGGCCAGACATGAGGCCCTATGGACACAAACTCTCAACTCTGACCTCCACAGGTTGAGGTGGGCAAGCAGCCGACCAAGTTGGTGTCATAGAGAGGAAGATGATGATATTATGATAGCATCATGGCAATGCAGGCCAGCTGCCTGTACCAGGTTGGGCAAGGAAATCATCAGCAGAGGATGGGGAAGTGGGATAAGATGAGTTTATCAGTTATTTTTTGCTATATGACAATCCACTTCAAAATTTAGTGGGGTATGGAGAACAGCATGGAGGTTCCTTAAAAAACTAAAAATAAAGTTATCATATGATCCAGCAATCCCACTCCTGAGCATATATCCAGAAAAGACAAAAGCTCTTATTTGAAAAGATACATGCAGCCCAATGTTCATAGAAGCACTATTTACAATAGCAAAGACATGGAAACAACCTAAGTGTCCACTGATGAATGAATGGATAAAGAAGATGTTCCAGCCTATCTCTCTCTCTCTCTCTCTCTCTGAGCCATTAAAAAAAAAAAAATGAAATAATACCATCTGCAGCAAGAAGGACAGACCTAGAGATTATCATACTAAGTGAAGTAAGTCAGAAAGACAAAGACAAATACCATATGATAAAACATATATGGAATCCAAAAAATATGAACTTATTTACAAAACAAAAACAGACTCACAGACATAGAAAACAAACTTATGGTTACCAAAGAGGAAAGGGAGGGAGGGAAAAATTAGGAGCTTGGGATTAACGGATACACACTACTATACATAAAGTAGATAAAAAATAAGGACCTACTGTTTAGCACAGGGAATATATTCAGTATCTTGTAATAACCTATAGTGGAAAAGAATCTGAAAAGGGAGATATATATAACTGAATCACTTTGCTTACACCAGAAACTAACACAACATTGTAAGTTAACTATACATCAATAAAAAAATATTAGTGGGGTAGAAAAACCACAGTTTATTATATCTCATGTTCTGTACTTTGCCTTGTGGCTCTTCTGCTCCACACAATGTCCCGCTAGCATCACTCATGTGGGTGCCTCCAGCTGCTGGCTGGGATGGTTTGGAAGTTCCCAGGCCTCTCTCAAGGGTCTGGGACTGAGTACTGGCTGTTGGCTGGGTTGCTTCAGTTCTTTTCCATGTGGTCACCATTACTGCATGGTGTTTTATCCTCCAGGGGCTCTCCACATCTCTTCTCTCTCCAAGAAGATAGCTTAGACTTCCTTACAGCATGGTAGCTGATTCTGAGTAAATGAAGGCTGAAGCTCCCAGGTCTCTTAAGGGCTAGTCTCAAAGCTGGCAATGTCACTTCTGCCACATTGCACTGGTTAAAGCAAATCCACCAGCCAGCCCAGATTCAAGGAGAAGGGAAATAGATTCCATTTCTAAGTGGAAGGAGCAACATGTACACAGAGAGAAAGGAAGACCTATTGGCAGTCATCTTTAGAGAAAATCTACTACAGTGGATGTGGTCAAGATTCCCTTTCAGAAGACAAATGCCCTGAAGAAGCAAAAGAGAGCAGGATTTCTCCGCAGCAGCATGGTGGAGAGGCCTCATCTAGAATGCCAAATCTGATTGGTCACGGCTGCCTGGAGTGCACATTGAAGAGGACACTGAAGCAGCATCCGGGTCCAGCAGGAAGAAGTTCCTCAACTGGATCATCCATTCACTCATTCCTCCTTTGATGGGGACAAAGCAGTACAAACACACACAAGCACTACATCCTTTCTCAAGGAGTTTACACTCTAGTGGAGGAGGACAACAAACAAACAAATATATAATCTTTGAGGTAGAAATTAATACTAAGAAAGAGAATGAAGAGTGATAGGTGTATTACTCATGTGTTTTTATCTTCTGTATTTCTAATGCTACTTTGATAACTTGGGGCCTTGCTGACCCTGGAGAGACTGCCACAGCAGGGCTGACCGATTCCTGGAGATAATAAAGTACTGGACTGGGATCACGCCTTTCAGCTGCAAACCAACCAATCCTGAGCCCACACACGCCCTCACCTCCCCAGTTGGGGCTCTAGTGCTCAGGGCCAATATTCACCTGCCCTAATCACCCCAGGGCCAAGTACTAGACAAGTCACAACAGCTTCTATAGCCCACTGATGTTATTCTAACTAACCAATCCTAAAGGTGCTTACCATGCCTCTCCCATTCCTTCCAAACAAACCACATTGAAGGCTCTTGCTCACATGCTCCTGTTGCTCGCTCTGCCTTCTCATTAACCCTGGTGCTTTCCAGTGTGTTCCTGAATGGCCTGGTAGCCCCTCCCTCTTCAGAACCATGAGTAACAAGCTGTCTTTTCAGTGGCAAATGTCTCCTGATCTGTTGCTTCACTATACCAGAATAATAATAATAAAACTACATCATATACCAAAACCAGACAAAGATGTCACAAAGAAAGAAATCTACAGGCCAATATCACTGATGAACATGAATGCAAAAAACCTCAAAAAATACTAACAAACAGAATCCAACAGCACATTAAAAGGATCATACACCATGATCAGGTGGGGTTTATCCCAGGAATGCAAGGATTCTTCAATATACAGAAATCAGTCAATGTGATACACCATATTAACAAATTGAAGGATAAAAACCATATGATCATCTCAATAGATGCAGAAAAAGCTTTCAACAAAATTCAACACCCATTTATGATAAAAACCTTCCAGAAACTAGGCACAGAGGAAACTTACCTAAACATAATAAAGGCCATATATTACAAACCCACAGCCAACATCGTTCCCAATGCTGAAAATCTGAAACCATTTCCACTAAGATCAGGAACAAGACAAGGTTGCCCACTATCACCACTATTACTCAACATAGTTTCGGAAGTTTTAGCCATAGCAATCAAAGAAGAAAAAGAAATAAAAGGAATCCAAATCAGAAAAGGAGAAGGAAGCTGTCACTGTTTTCAGATGGCATGATACTATACATAGAGAATCCTAAAGATGCCACCAGAAAACTACTAGAGCTAATCAATGAATTTGGTAAAATAGCAGGATACAAAATTAAAGCACAGAAATCTCTGGCATTCCTATATATTAATGATGAAAAATCTGAAAGAGAAATTAAGGAAACACTCCCATTTACGATTGCAACAAAAAGAATAAAATACCTAGGAATAAACCTACTTAAGGAAACAAAAGACCTGTATGCAGAAAACTATAAGACACTGATGAAAGAAATTAAAGATGATACAAACAGATGGACAGATATAACATGTTCCTGGATTGGAAGAACCAACACTGTGAAAATGACTATACTACCCAAAGCAGTCTACAGATTCAATGCAATCCCTATCAAACTACCAATGGCATTTTTCACAGAACTAGAAAAAAAAAATTCACAATTTGTATGGAAACACAAAAGACCCCGAATAGCCAAAGCAATCTTGAGAAAGAAAAATGGAGCTGGAGGAATCAGGCTCCCGGACTTCACACTATACTACAAAGCTACAGGAATCAAGACAGTATGGTACTGGCACAAAAACAGAAATATAGATCAATGGGACAGGATAGAAAGCCCAGAGATAAACCCACGCACATATGGTCACCTCATTTTTGATAAAGGAGGCAAGAATATACAATGGAGAAAAAACAGCCTCTTCAATAAGTGGTGCTGGGAAAACTGGACAGCTACATGTAAAGGAATGAAATTAGAGCACACCCTAACACCATACACAAAAATAAACTTCAAGTCGATTAAAGACCTAAATGTAATGCCAGACACTATAAAACTCTTAGAGGAAGACGTAGGCAGAACACTCTATGACATAAATCACAGCCAGATCCTTTTTGACCCACCTCCTAGAGAAATGGAAATACAAACAAAAATAAACAAATGGCACCTAATGAAACTTAAAACCTTTTGCACAGCAAAGGAAACAAGACAAAAAGACAACCCTCAGAATGGGAGAAAATATTTGCAAATGAAGCAACAGACAAAGGATTAATCTCCAAAATTTACAAGCAGCTCATGCAGCTCAATATCAAAAAAAAAGCCAACCCAATCCAAAAATGGGCAGGAGACCTAAATAGATATTCCTCCAAAGAAGATATACAGATCACCAACAAACACATGAAAGGATGCTCAACATCACTAATCACTAGAGAAATGCAAATCAAAACTACAATGAGGTATCACCTCACACTGGTCAGAATGGCCATCATCAAAATATCTACAAACAATAAATGCTGGAGAGGGTGTGGAGAAAAGGGAGCCCTCCTTCACTGTTGGTGGGAATGTAAACTGATACAGCCACTATGGAGAACAGTATGGAGGTTCCTTAGAAAACTAAAAATAGAACTACCATACGACCCAGCAATCCCACTACTGGGCATATACCCCAAGAAAACCATAGTTCAAGAAGAATCATGTACCTCAATGTTCATTGCAGTACTATTTACAATAGCCAGTACATGGAAGCAACCTAAGGGTCCATCAACAGATGAATGAATAAAGAAGATGTGGCACATATATACAATGGAATATTACTCAGCCATAAAAAGAAGCAAAATTTAGTTATTTGTAGTGAGGTGGATGGACCTAGAATCTGTCATACAGAGTGAAGTAAGTCAGAAAGAGAAAAACAAATACTATAAGTTAACACATATATATGGAATCTAAAAAAAAAAAAAAAAAAAGTGGTTCTGAAGAACCTAGGGACACAACAGGAATAAAGATGCAGACGTAGAGAATGGACTTGAGGACACGGGGAGGGGGAAGGGTAAGCTGGGACAAAGTGAGAGAGTGGCATGGACATATATACACTATTAAATGTAAAACAGATAGCTAGTGGGAAGCAGCCACATAGCACAGGGAGACCAGCTCAGTGCTTTGTGACCACCTAGAGGGATGGGATAGGGAGGGTGAGAGAGAGATGCAAGAGGGAGGAGATATGGGGATATATTTATATGTACGGCTGATTCACTTTGTTATAAAGCAGAAACTAACACACCATCATAGAGCAATTATACTCCAATAAATACGTTAAAAAATAAGTTTATTGCAAATGTCCCAAATGATTATGGAAAAACACTTTTATGATGACATTAAAAAAGAGAAAAAATAAAACTACATCATAAAACAATAAGGGGCCTTTCTAAGAAGTTAACACATGAGCAGATGCATGAATGAAGGGAGGAAGTCAGCGATGGAGGTAAGGCAGAGAAGAACATTACAGAAGGAATGATCAACACAAAGGCCCTTGGAAGCGCATTCTCAGTTTATCCAAGGAACACCTTAGCTGCAGTTGAGTAAGCAAGGGGAAGAGTGCTAGGAATGAGATCTGTGAGGCAGCAGGGAGCAGAGAATGTGACTCTGCCATGGGTAGGTAAAGGGTGTCCAAGGGACACTCTATGTGGGTGCCCTCCAATAGAAACGCAATGAGAAAACACAAATACAAGCCGCATATGTGATTGCAGTTTTCCAGCAGCCACATTCTTAAAAGTAGAAAGGGACAGGCACAAATAATGTTAATAATATATTTTATTTAATCCAACATATCAAAAATGTTATTCCAACACGTAATCAATATAAAAATGACTTTTCATACCAAGTCTTCAAAATCCAGTATGCGTTTTATGCTTACTGCACATCTCAGTTCAGACTCACCATATTTCAGATCATCAACAGCCATGTGTGGCTGGTGGCTACCATATTGGACAGTGCAGTTCTATTATCATCTGGGCCAGTATTTCCCAAACTGGTCTATCTCAGAAAACTGTTCTTGATATATTAATAAACACATTGGGAGAATAGAAAATTTGTTCTGTAATTGCTATGGACAATATATGTTGCCCCTACCCCACCCAAAATTCATACGTTGAAACATAATTCCTTAAAGTGATGGTATTTGGAGGTGGGGTCTTGGAGTGATTAGGTCATGAGGGTGGAGCCCTCATGAATGGGATTAGTGCCTTTATAAAGGAAGCACGTCTTCTACCAGTTGAGGGCACAGCAAATAGACCATGAACCAGGAAGAGGACTCTCACCAGACACTGCATCTGCTGGCACCTTGATCTTGGACTTCCCAGCCTACAGAACTGTGAGAAATAAATGTGTCATTTATAAGCCACCCAGTCTACAGTATTCTGTGATAGCAGTCTGAACTAAAACAGTGCTCAAATAAGTAAAAGCAGAGACACACTAGTTCAACAAATTTTAAAATGTTTTCAGCTGAAAAAAGTAGCAAAATCGTGATTATGTTAATTTACACCATGAATCTCCTCACGAGGCATAAACTAAGAATGCAGTAGTACATTTTAAGAGCTGTGCTTTGGAATTCCAGGAGTTTCTACTGAGAGACTCCTAAGGGACTCCTACCCTCCCTGGTTACAAGACAAGCAGCTCAGAATCCCCCCATTTCCAATTCATCAGTTCTGATATCGCTGATATTCATTTGTTTCCTTGATTACCACTTAATGTAATACCCCCACTGAAAAAAGGTTGCAAAGCTTTTTAAAAAATCCCTGGGTTCTCTAACTGCTTTCACATGTACCTCAGAGAATATAATCATTCCTCATCAATTTAAGGAAGGCTGTGTTGGGTGCTTCAAGTGTGCTGTAGGAAAGAGCTTTGCAAGGGCACCAGGGGCCACAAGACAGCACCCTCCTCAGTGCAGATGGCCTCGTCGTGGCTATGGGCACAAGAGGGGCTGTGAGCACCTTCCTGGTTGAGCCTCCAGGGAAGGCTTTACTCTCACAGCAGATGGCTGCTCTGACCCAGGTTGTTCATTCATGAATGACAAGCTCTTCACGTTCCCATCACACAGGGATGCTCTGCTGTTGGAAGCAAACCTCAGACTCCAGGGACAATGACAATAATTCCTGTTTGTATTTGCAAGTATAGCCCAGAGGTAGCTGTCCCCCCGATAGTGACATCTTCTTTCACCCATAGCAACCATTGAGCAAACTCAGCACTCTGCTTTGTCCCTAAAAGAAAACCCATTCCATGAGGCATGGGTGAGAAATGGTTGTTTTACTAAAGATCGTGTTGGGGAGAGAGAGTTTAAAGCACAGGAATTCACTTCGAAGGAAACCCTGTGAAGCATTTCTCTTTTCTCAGAATCTCCCCTATGACACCCTGCCACCATGTTATCTCTCTCCCTCTGTCTCTGAGTCTCTCTGTGCCTCGTTCTGTCTATCTCTGTGGCTCTGTCTCTCTAACTCTGTTTATCTCGATTTCTGTCCCTTTGTCTCTCTCTGTCTCTGTTCATCCCTCCCTCTTTCTCTGTGTAGCTCTATGTCTCTCTCCTTCCCCAGCTCCAGCTCTGTTCTCCCCCATAGACAGCCTTCAGCCTCCTTCCCATCTCATGGTTTCTAAAATGTGCACTTTTCATAGGAAAAGCCATTTAGCCTTACCCAGGATTCTCCACACTCAACACTCTGTCACCAAGTATGGCCTTGTTCTCATGTAGGAGAAGAGGATCATGAGGTTTGTTTTTTTTATCTATCTCAAGTACCCCCTCCCAATCAAGACACACAAATCCATGGAATAATTACATCCCCCTATTCACTGCATGTTAGACAGAGCCAGGATTGGAGTCCAGCTCGACTACTACTAGCTGTGACCTGAGTGATCCACTTAACCTATCTGAACTGTATCTTTCGTGTATCTAACATATGGATTATAACACCTATGCCAAGGAGTCCTTCCAGGGTTATACGTGAGGGTGCTTCCTTAATCTCAAAACAAAGGTACAAATGTAAAAGATGGTAGTTACTACAGCTGCTGCCTCCGGATGGGCAAAGCAGCCCAAAGCATTAACCTCCTTACACAAAGGCAAGCTGTGAAAATAAGTGAGAAGGAGAGGGAGATGGAGAAACCATGAAACTGGGGAAAGTGCTCAGGAAAGAAACATCTGGACACAGATGTCTCACCCACAACAGTGGTGTCTACACACTTTGATTGCTTACTGCATCAATCAGAGTTGTAACAGAAAACAGAGAGCACACTCTAAGTAATTGGAGGACAGTTTAATAGGACTGTTTTCAAAATGAAGCTTGTGGAGGAACTACTTGAGAAGGAACAGTACCCCAAAGCTAGTAACTGTGAGGGCTGGTAACACTCCTGGTCCTGAAGGGGCACAGGGGTGAAATCTGGTGGCAGAGGGGCCACGTAGAGAGAGTTACTAGGCAGTAGGTGTAACCTGCAATTGAGGCAATTGAGGGACATAGCCAATCCAGATGGAAACATCTCAGGGAGAGAGCAGGGGGAATAAATACCCTAAAGTCACTTTCTTCCCTTCAATATCCTGCCAGCCCAGAGATAAACCCATGCACCTAGGGTCACCTAATCTATGACAAAGAAGGCACATGTAAAAGAATGAAATTAGAACACTCCCTAACACCACACACAAAAATAAACTCAAAATGAATTAAAGACCTAAATGTAAGCCCTGACACTACAAAACTGTTAGAGGAAAACATAGGCAGAACACCCTTTGACATAAACCACAGCAAGATCCTTTTTGAACCACCTCCTAGAGCAAGGAAAATAAAAACAAAAATAAACAAATGGGACCTAATAAAACTTAAAAGCTTTTGCACAGCAAAGGAAACCATAAATAAGATGAAAAGACAACCCTCATAATGGGAGAAAATATTTGCAAACAAAGCAACTGACAAGGGATTAATCTCTAAAATATACAAAGAGCTCATGCAGCTCAATATCAAAAAAACAAACAACCTAATTAAAAAATGAGAAGACCTAAATAGACATTTCTCCAAAGAAGACATACAGATGGCCAACAAACACATGAACAGATGATCAACATCACTAATTATTAGAGAAATACAAATCAAAACTACAATGAGGTATCACCTCACACTGGTCAGAATGACTATCAACAAAAAATCTACAAACAATAAATGCTGGAGAGGGTGTGGAGAAAAGGGAACCCTCTTGCACTGTTGGCAGGAATGTAAATTGATACAGCCACTATGGAGAACAATATGGAGGTTCCTTAAAAAACTAAAAATAGAACTACCATATGACCCAGCAATCCCACTACTGGGCATATACCCTGAGAAAACCATAGTTCAAGAAGATACATGTACACCAATGTTCATTGCAGCATTATTTACAATAGCCAGGACATGGAGGCAACCTAAATGTCCATCAACAGAGGAATGGATAAAGAAGATGTGGTACAAATATACAATGGAATATTACTCAGCCATAAAAAGGAACGAAATAGTTCAATTTGCAGAGACATGGATAGACCTAGAGACTGTCATACAGAGTGAAGTCAGTCAGAAAGAGAAAAACAAATATTGCATAATATCGCTTATATGTGGAATCTAGAAAAATGGTACAGATGAACTTATTTGCAAAGTAGAAACAGAGACACATATGTAGAAAACAAATGTATCGATACCAAGGGGGGAAGGGAAGGGTGGGATGAACTGGGAGATTGGGATTGTCATATATACACTACTGTGTATAAAACAGATAACTAATGAGAACCTACTGTATAGCACAGGGAACTCTGCTCAGTGCTCTGTGGTGACCTAAACGGGAAGGAAATCTAAAAAGGAGGGGTTATATGTATACGTATAACTGATTCACTTTGCTGTACAGCAGAAACTAACACAACATTATAAAGCAACTATATTCCAATAAAAATAAATTTTAGAAATTAATTTAAAAAAAAAGACATCCTGCCAGGGCTCCACATGGGCCAAACCCATTTAGAAATTGGAAGGAAGATCTTGATATGGTTCATGCAGAACCACCTCCCAAGACAGACAGCAGGGCGG
Organism: Orcinus orca; assembly: GCF_937001465.1. Classification (NCBI taxonomy): domain Eukaryota; kingdom Metazoa; phylum Chordata; class Mammalia; order Artiodactyla; family Delphinidae; genus Orcinus; species Orcinus orca. The sequence continues at coordinate 70,987,176 of NC_064575.1, forward strand.
AGAAGGGTTCTTCCTTCTTAAAGGTGTCTCTAGAAGGAAACACAAAAGACATCTAGCACAATTACTCCCATATTTAGATAGATCTTGGGCACACAGAGAAAAGTCCTTGCTGTTTCACTGATTTTCATGAGCTCTGAAGGATGAAAATCCAGGGGCCATCCTGCCACCACAGAGGAAAAACCTATCTGAGAATGACGTCAAGCATAGGTAGGCAAAGCTGAACAATGGAGATAAAAAGAACTGTGATGATGAAATCGGAACCCCTGAATGCAGCCACAGCCCAAGCCAGCCAAACCAGCAAGCAGCCAGAATGAAAGCTAGATTCATCAGTATTATGAGCTGATAGATTCCATTTTTCCTAAGCCAGTTCATATTGCCATCTATCCCTTGAAGCTAAAAGATTCCCAACTAACACTTCTTATTGTAAATGAAGAAACTGAGATGCCAAGAAATCAATTAACTTGAATTAAGTCCACATGTCACTAAATGGCAGCGCTGTAATTCTATTCCAATTTAGCTCCAAAGTCTGTGTGCTTTCTACTATACGCCACAATGCCCCAGAGTCTCTTGTTCTCCTGACCCCCGTTGTGGACAGTGATTTTCACACATGCTGTTTCCACTTGGGCCACAGATGCCTTTAGATTATTCAGATCCCACTGGAGACCGGTTCCCATGGAACTCTTCCACCTTCTTTCACTTCCCTTTGCCATGCGCCTACATTATCTTAATCTCTAAAAGCTGGTTTTCACAATCTAAACAACTCAAAGAAGTAAGAGCTGTGACTGTGTAGTAAAGAGAGGAAAATAAATCTTGCTGATTTGGGATCCGGCTACGAGACAAATTTCCACAATAGCCCTTGGAGTAAATGACAAGTTCTATTCTCACCGATGGCGGAGTGCCATATTTTGACAATAGTTTTAACAGGAGAGGCCGGCTGGGAGGGCAGTGCTGGTGACGCTTCTTGAAAAAGGGTTTTCAAAGACGCAATGTGCTTTTTCCCCACTTACCAATTTGTTTGGGAAAGGGAGAAAATGTCAGACGAAAAATGAGATGACATTTGAAAACTTGAACAATGATAGCCATTGATGAAAGCATGAATGTAGTAAAAACAAAACAAAAGGAACACTCCTGTCTCCCTTGGTAGAAATTTCAGACCACATCCATATTCTTGGCCATGGAGTATACACTCTGTCTTGGTAACTAGATCCTTACCTTGTGGCCAAATCGGTCAGACAAAGAAAAGACACAAAGCAGAGCACAGAGAAATCCCCCTGCCAGAGTTCCTCGCAATATACATTCACACACACACACACACACACACACACACACACACACACAGAGGCACACGTACACACACCAAGGAACCTACCCAAATGCAGTGAGAAGCAGAGGGTGCATTGACTTTGGAGACAGACAAAATTGCATACAAATCCTGGCTCTGCCACTTTATATTATGTGCAAGTTGGGAAAATTACATAACCTCCCCAAGCCTTGTCTATAACATGGGGACAACACCTACTGCTTTGGCTTGCTACAAAGATTCCATAAGATAACATCACTGGGGTCCCATAAATAACAGTGATGGTTATTGACTCTTTCCTAGGAACAGCTCAGGTCAGGTCTCCCTCACAGGGCTTCAAGCATGGCATAATGATGAAGCTTTGGTTTCAGACAAATCTGGGTTCAAATCCTGGCTTAGTCAAGTCCTAACTCTGCGTCTTAGGACAACGCATTCATTCGCTTTTGCTGCATGAGAAATGACCAGAAGATCTCAGTGGCCTGCAACAGTAGCACTGATTCCGCCTGAAGGTCTGTGGGTCAGCCGAGCGTTGGCTGCTCTAAACTGGGCTCAAGCCAGGTGGCTTCTCTGAGTCCCGTTGCAGTTGCTCACACACCTGCAGGTTGGCTGGGAAAGCTTTCCTGAGGTGGCGTTGCTGTGTGACTCTCCTGTTCTACTCTTGAATCGGAAGAGCTATTTCCCAGTGCCTGGGCATGTTTCCATGGTAACGGTAAAAGTACCAGAGGGCAAGCAAAAACACATGAGGCTCCCAAGGCCTACGCCTGGCACCGGCCCACCATTACCTCTGCCATATTCTACTGGCCAAAGCCAGTTGCACGGCCAAATCCAAAACCAAGAGGCTTCAAAACACTCCTATACCTTTAGTGGGAAGAAGTGCAAAGTCACATGACAAAGCGACAGGAGGGTGAAGGATTGCGGAGGGTAAGGTAAACTATCTCTGTTGAATAATCTGTCTTGGCTCCTTAATCTGTAAAGTAGGAGTAATTCTACCTACAAAACTGGTTCTTTTAGATATTAATGATGTAGTTGCGTGCCCAGCACACTCCCTGGCCCGTGAAGAGCACTTGATAAATGTTGGCTAATAGTGGGAGTCAATGCAGTGGTAGTGTGAGTTGAGAGGTACACTGTTCCAAATCTTTCTAGAGTGTTCTGGTCTGTTTTCTTCATTCATTTATTAACTACGTATATAATATTCATTAACTACCCACATAATTACAGTGCAGGGAGTACAGGGAGTATGAGGGGAGAAGGGTTTGTTGGGGTCCATACCAGGAAAGACAGGGATTCCTGTCTTAGTTTGCTGACCGTACAAAACTTCCTTAGTTTGCTGACCCTACGAAAGAGTGATTTCAATTAACATTTGCATAGCATTTTCACATCCAGGATCTAATTTGATCCTGACAACTACCCTTTATTGTAGGTCTTGTTATCCCTGTTAAATGAAAGATGAAACTAAATCTGGCTGAATATCTCAGTGATGTTTACCAGACAAGCAGCAGACAAGAGGTCACCACCTCGTGAAGTCAAGACTGTATCTAGGTGCCACCAGGGTTACTTTAGGATGGGACCCTCACTCAGGGTCTCCTTCTCACTCAGAATTCATAGAGTCAAAACAGTTTATAGGAAACATCACAGTAATGCCATGTCACATCTGATGCTTGTTCCATTCATTCACTTATTTATCAAACAGTGAATGTCTGGCTTGAATGAGACAGACATTCACTGTTTGATAAATAAATAAGGTTGAATGGGCATTATCCTGGAGAAAGAAATAGGAGATCAGAGAAGGACAGGGCATTTCAGATAGAAGCACAGCATAAGCAAAGACAAATGGTGAGAAACCTCAAAGTACCTGTGAGAAAGTGAGGACGTTCAACATAAGGCATCAGTTTCAAGGCTGGAATGGAGTAGATGACGCAGGAGAAGTAGTCTGACATCTTATCAGGGATGACCATGTATGTCATGTAAAGAAGTATGGATGTTAGATTATAAACAGTGAAGGGTCTTTGGAAGGGTTTAAAAAGGGGTCTGAGGAAGATAAGTCTGAACTTTCTAAGGAGCCACATGCCAGCTGTGTGGGTCAGGACTCTGAAGAGTGTCACATCTTTATAAGAGAAACAACCAGCAAACAGCCTTCGACTTGGCTACTTTATAAAACTGAAGTAGATGGAAGGGCTGGTAGTGCTGGGCTTGAGCCCATCCGTAGGAACTTAACAGATGGGGGGGATATTTATACAAGCACAAAAGAGGGACCTGGTAATCAGATCTGAACACAGCAACCTGAATTACTAAACTATGAGGAAACTAGGAGGGCATTTCCTCATCTCCCTCATCACAGATGAGAAGATCATTGCCCACAAAATGTACAGACCTGCTTAAGGTCACCCAGGAGCCTGCTCAATCCCTGTCCTGTCCTTGTCTCCCCCCCATCCAGACATCCCACCTCCTCCGAAGGAGACTACACAGGGCACCTGAGTATTTACTAAGTGCACACACTTCAGAGGTCAGAGAACTGGAGATCTTTGGGAGATTTTGTCACTTAGCAACCTCTGTCTGTCTTGGCATGGCCCCCAACAAACCCTTCTCCCCTCATACTCCCTGCACTCTGGGCTCCCATGGAGGCCAAGGAGACATAGATACCAAGGGCATGCAGAGCCAGTATCAGCTATCCTAAGAGAAGAATAGATTCCACAGTCCAATGGAACGTTTGTGAGTTTAGGCTAATCCCATAGGAGGAGGTCACTGAGATAAGTGAAAGTAAAATGCATGGTTCTGAGGGAGCCAGATCCAACTTAGGATGTGTCAGAGACCAGAGGAAACCAGATGAGTGACCCAGCCTCAACCTCCAATCTGTCCAGTGGACACTCTTAATGGTCCAACCCTTATTGCAGTAACTTTGTTCCGCAAACATCTTAAAAGCCCCCCCCGGCCCCGCACCTACCTTTCGCCTCTTAATCTCAGTTCTTGCTGAGTTGAGGGGTCCTCAGGCTGACTCCTTGGCTCTCACTAAACAATCAATACATATGACCTTGAAGTTCAAGGTCTCTCAGACTGCTTCTCATCACTAAAGTAAAGGGCCAATAATATTGCCAGTCCACTCCTCACTTCCCACCTTCAATTTATTCACACAATTCTTCAACGTCCCCAGCAGAAACTGCACTTAAAATAGACCAAAGAGAGGCCCCTTTACTATAACAAAACGCAATTGTTACCATGAATCAGAAGAAAGTAGAAAGGATAAATCTAAAGGAATACATCTGGGGTTAATAGTCTGTTGGCAAATAATCTTTTCTTGTTCCTCTCTAAGGTCTATTGGAGGGAAGGGGTGGCAGGGAGTGGTGTATTAGAGGAAAAGACTCTCTTGAGAAAGATTAACTGTGAAACAGGTAGTGCAAAATACAAAAGGCAGGAAGCGTGCCCTGTATTGCAGCTCTGAGTGGCCTCGTACAATCTGTGTCAACCCTGTGGGCTTTGACACCTTTGCTCTGGAAATAGAGGGAGTTGGACAAGGTGATTCTCCAGCTTCAAGAGTCTATGATATTAACCTAAAACCAGATTGAGGAAGATTAGAAATCAAAGCTCATGGACCACAGGGGAACTCGAACAGACTCTCGAGGTTTAATTTAGTCCCTTTATTGTCTCTTTGTTTAGTTTCTGGTTTTTCTTTCCTATGGGCTATCTATCTTCCCTATAGCTTTGAAAAAAAAAATTTAATAAAAAAGTAAAAATACTCCCAGAGGGAGGTCTGTGGATTTGTGGAAAAATGGGACAAGAAAGTGCTGTCATAGGGTAGCATGGACAGAGAATCTAAGGAAACACATGCTCCTGGCCCACTTCCAAGGAAGGCATGCAGGGCAATTACAGACCTTCTCAGAGGAGCCCAGGCTTCAGAAACAGCCACAAAACAGTCCCAGGACTGCACTGGCCTGTCCCCTGTCGTGAGCTGGCTGGCCTTCCACGGCCAAGTTGAAGGCCCGTGTGGTCTGCCTGGCACTGACACGCAGAGCCAGGCTGTCTTTCAGATTCTAAGAGGTTTCTTTGCACGTGAAGCTCTGGGAGCTACTGCACAACAAACACAAAATAAATATTTCTGTTGGGAGCTTCCATAGATGTCAAATTTTCCACAGCTAATTTTGAAATACACCTAAAAATCTTTTTTGTTTTCCAGGGAAGATACCTTAATAGTCTCCTCAAATTGGTTAGACATGTGGCTTTAGAGAATTTTGACACTCTGGGGTTGGCCACAAAAACCAAGTAACTGTATATTACCTAAAAGCTGCAAAGATTGTTCTTACAGGAAGGGAGATCTTATTTGCAGTGTAATTTATATATTCTGTGCTAAGCATTTGAAATTCACAGCTGTCCTCTAAGGAAGCACTTTTTTAAACTAATAGGCTTGACCTGCTTTTTAGCAGTTTTAAGCTTACAAAAAAATTGAGCACAGGGTCCAGAGTTTCCATTTGTCTCCCCCCATCCCCTACCCTCATTCCCCCTGTCTTGGTACAAATGGACCGTTAGTGTGGTACATTTGTTACAATTGATGAACCAATATTAATACATTATTCTTAACTGACATTCATAGATTTCACTAGAGCTCACTCTTTGGGTTATACACGCTACGAGTTTTGACAATAATGTAAAATGACATGCATCCACCATTACAGTCTCATCCAGAATAGTTTCACTTCCCTAAAACTCCCCTGTGCTCCCCCTTTTCATCTCTCCCTCCCTCCCCCCTGAATCTCTGGCAACCAGTGATCTTTTCACGTCTTAAGGAAGCAATTTCATCCACTTTCAAAGATGAGGAACCCAGGCCTTAAAGAGTTTAAGAAATTAACTTACCAAGGTCAGTGGAGGTCTACTAGGTTCCACCTGATTCCAGGGTCAGGGTTGCCACTGTGCATTTATCCAACCAACTACCACTTCCTGAACACCCTCTAGGTGCAGGCACAGTGCAGGTGCTGGGAACATAAGGATGAATAGAACAGCACAGCTCCTCATCCTATGGAGCTCATAGGAATGGGAAGCAGGCATTGAACAAACTAGCACACAAGTGAGTATACATAGTGACCAATGGTTGAAGGGCGATAAGGTCCTAAGGTATAATAAGAATACTCGGGCTTCCCTGGTGGCGCAGTGGTTGAGAGTCCGCCTGCTGATGCAGGGGACACGGGTTCGTGCCCCGGTCCAGGAAGATCCCACATGCCGCGGAGCGGCTGGGCCCGTGAGCCATGGCTGCTGAGCCTGCGTGTCCGGAGCCTGTGCTCCGCAACGGGAGAGGCCACAACAGTGAGAGGCCCGCGTACCACAAAAAAAAAAAAAAAAAAATACTCTACAGGGAGACCTAGTTTACGTTGGGAGGAGGTGGCTGAAGTGGTGGGTCTCAGGGAAGACCTCGCTGAAGAATAAGAAGCCATTCTTCCAAGGCAAAGGGAGTGAGAAAACCGTTTTCACAAAGACCATGAGGTGGAGCAGAAATTGGCTCTTTCAGGAAAACGTCCCTCCCCCGTACAAAGTGGTCTAAAGTCAGTTCTCTCAATTTATAACTAGTCAAGAGCACTTCTGAATAGGAGATTTCATGTGATCCAGAAAGTTCCATGCAAACATCCTCATTCCCCAACACTAGGACAGGGGCTAGCCACTAATATTCGCGAAGTGTCTTACAACAAGTTTGATAGGTTTGAATTTTATCTTTACCCTCACGTTCTAGAAGAAGAACAAACAGAGGTCTGGAGAGAAGCAAATGTCCCGAGGTCATGAAGCAGTCACTGTCTCCGTACCATGCCACGTCTACAGTGAAAGAGCCACCTCCTACATGTCCACTCCTGCCTCAAGGAATCAGTGAGAAGCACGGTGCCTGGCACGAAGTGGTCATCAAATCAATATCTGAAGAACAAACGAATGAATGAATGAATGCCACTGAAAAGCAGTCAAAGATTGTCAAGGAGGCAGCTTGAAAGGGCAGCGGTCTTGGACTCAGACACCCTGACTGTCCATCTCTCCTCCAGCAAATGACCTTGTTTGCCTCTCTGGCCTCAGTATCCTCAGCTGCTCCTCAGTAAGTATATCCTTTAAAATTGAAAAGATAACCAATATTTTTAAATTAAACATAGTAATATAACTATCAAACTCTGAAAAGACAAGGGAAGAGGGGAGGGAAGGAGGCTTATCTCGATTCTTACATCTGTGGATTCATGATTCATTCAATCTAACACTGCAGGCACCCGTGACAGTCACCGTCACTATCCCTTTCCTCACCTGTGGCAGACATCACTAATTAGTCACGACACACTTTCCCAAAGAGCCCACAGGAAGCCTCTCAGCCCCGGGCTCCAGGCAGCTACTAGGACATGCCATCGATGACCCTCAGGACGAAACCTGATTGCGATCCCTACACCAAAAAGATACCTGCTTGATTAAGAGCAGCTTCCAGGGAGAATTGGAGATTAAGACTTAAATCTCTTGGAGCTTTCGCGACTCTGAAATTCTCCAACTGGACACAGCCTCAGTCCTGGGTTTTCACTGACTTTGCAGCACTTTCTGTTTTCAGTGAGGTAAGAAATTAATCAGATAAGGCCCAAACATCCCTCTGGCCCAGAGTTGCTAGTGATATAGTAAAAGATCATTTGTTCCTTTCCCTAGGACTATTCCCCTCCTCCCTTCCCCTGTCAGCCACTATCTCACAGTTACTGTGCAACATTTCCTTCCATGTTTTATATTTTATCATGTCTATCCTCCTCCACAATTTGTACATTTAAATATATATATATATATATTTATATATCATAATATGTTTCCCTGTGCACATGTGCAAGGATTTCTCTAAGGTATGTGCCCAGAAGTGAAGTAGCTGGATCATAGGCTATACATAGTTTCAACCAAAGTAGAATTTACCTAATTTTTCTGCTTGTAATTATTTCTTTCTAAATCCATCTCCTCTTCTAGACTGTAAGTTCCTGGAGTTCCTGGAATGTGGTAGGCACCCGATTGCTATTTGATGAATGAAATAATTTAATTTAAATTTCAGATAGCCAAGTATAAAGGAGTAACTGGGGCTGATTTTAACTCTACCCTTAATCCCTCCTTTGCCCAAGCGACGTTCAGTATAAATAGTGTTGTGGGCTGAATTGTGTTCCTCCAAAGTTCATAGGTCGAAGCATTAACCCCTAGCTCAGAATGTGACTATATTTGGAGGTAAGGATTTAAAGAGGTGATTAAATTAAAATGAGGCCGTTAGGGTGGGCCCTCACCCAGTCTGACTGGTGTTTTTATAAGAAAAGGAAATTTGGACACAAAAAGAGACACAAGGGATGTGCACACACAGAGGAAAGAGCCTGTGAGGACATGGCAAGGAGGCAGCCGTCTGTAAGCCAAGAAGAGAGGCCTCAGGAGAAACCAACCCTGTCAACACCTTGATCTTGGACTTCCAGGCTCCAGAACTGTGAGAAATAAATGTCTGTTGTTTAAGCCATCTGGTCTTTGGTATTTTATTATGGCAGCCCCAGAAAACAAGGTCGAGTGCTACCTCTACAACCAAAGCCTCCAGATTGCCACTCCCAAGCCCTCTTCTGTATTAATATTGAAGTCTCCATCGAACTCAGAGACTCAAGTTCCTAGCTTAACAGTCTTTCCATTACACCACTGAGCTTCAAGCTATTCCATAGAATTTCAAGTTATACACAGTGGGGACACTCCCTGAGTAAAATGTTGGTAAATTGCAGATTTTAGGCTCCCTCATCACTACCATCAGAATAGCTTCATAAATTGGGCTTCCTCCCTAAATTGTCTGAATCAAGGACTTCATGCATTCAAAAAATAAATTGGGAAGAGCACTAAAGATGTCATAAAAGTGATTTTTGTTTTCAAAAATTTTCCAAGAAAGAGATTCAAAATCAGAGGTAGGTAATGAAAATGCTCAATAAGACAATTTTATTCATAATAACCAGAAAAATTGTAAACAACCCAAATGTTCATCAAAGGGGGGATGAATAACAAAGTGTAGTTTAGTATTATGATTGAATATACTCAGCAATTAAAATTAACACTCTATTGATACACTCCAAAACGTGGACACATCTCAAAAACAGCATGCTGAGAGCAAAAAGCCAAGAGTAAGAATACATTCTGTCTGACTCCATTTATAGGAAGGTCTATAAAAGCCAAAACAAATCTATAGTGACAGTGGATCAGAGGTTTCTGTAGACAGGAGGGGAACAACTTAAAATGGGGCACTGGGGAATTTGAAGGAGATGGAAATGTTCTCTATCTTTTCTGTAGGAATGGTTACACAGGTGTACATATTTGTCAAAACTCATCAGATGTTAGAGTTCCAATGGGGTCGTTCTAATTATATAAATATACCTCAAAATTTGACTTTATAAAAAAACATGGGGCTTCCCTGGTGGCGCAGTGGTTGAGAGTCCGCCTGCCGATGCAGGGGACACGGGTTCGTGCCCCGGTCCGGGAGGATCCCACATGCCGCAGAGCGGCTGGGCCCGTGAGCCATGGCCGCTGAGCCTGCGCGTCCGGAGCCTGTGCTCTGCAACGGGAGAGGCCACGACAGTGAGAGGCCCGCATACCACAAAAAAAAAAAAAAAAAAAAAAAAAAGGTCAAAAACTAGTATGTCATTTGATCCTGGTTTCTCCACTACTCCACTCTTAAAAATATGTGTATTCTTAATGTGATTTTGCATGCTTCAGCAACTGCAGAAGCAGAAACTACTCTTTTTGTATATATTTGGGCATAGATTATGGGCATATTTGCTTAGATTTGTATAGATTATGGGCATATTTTTCCATCTTGCTGCCCAAACAGATTTTTTCCTTCCATGCCTTGCTTGATATCTCTGTCCAGCTTCTTTTTACGAGTTTCCAGAGCTATACCTTTCACTTCTGCCTCAGCCTTCCTTTTTTGTTGTTTATTTCGGTTTTTGTTTTGTTTTGTTTTGTAGCCCCAGAAGCACAGAATTATGTTAACTGTAATCCTTGCTTTAAGGCACACTATCATCATTGGTTCATGTACAATACTCTTTCATTCTATTTTATTTGTAAACAATATCATGAATACCCTGATCTCACTGCCCAACCTAAGAACTAGAGCATTACCTCTAATTTACATCTTCCCATGGGTTCTCCCTACATCCATCCCTTTGCCTCCTCCTGAGATTGTATTCATTGCATTTATCGTTCTTTTGCTTTTTTTGTTTTTAGTTTTTCACATGCAAATTGTATAGTTTTTCTTATGTTTGACATTTCTAAAACAGGTATCAGACTGTACTCCATTTCTTAGGATAAAATGTTAGTGTAACATAGTGTTCGTCCACTTTCACAGATGTGTAATAATCCATTGTGTACACATCCACAATATTTGGACAATCTTTTGTCTTGGGCATTTAGGATGTGGCCAGAATTTTGCTATTATAAACAGTTCAGCTTTGAACATTCTTGTGTGTGACCTCTGGTGCACATGGACATGGACTTCTCTTGGGCGTATATACCCAGGAATAAGATATTGGGTCATAGGGAATGGGAATGTCCAACTTCACAAGTTAATGCCAAACTGCTTCTCAATATTCTAAGGCTATTGGAGGAGAAAAAATCAATTAAGTGGAGAGAGAATGATAAATTTTTAGAGAATTGATTATACTCTTACTTTCTTTAGTATTTTATATATATATATACACACACACACACACACACACACACACACACACATATATGGTCACTTGTTAATAATAGAAGATAAATAATATGCCATGTCCTACTTGGCTTCTTCATAAAATCATAGTTGGAATATTTGTGAACAATAAGAAAAATATTTTCCCCTATATTTCCAGAAAATCAGAAGCCGTCATCATTGACCTCTTCTAACACGTTTTAGAAATGAGAACATTGACCTCTTTTAAGAAGTTTTAGAAATAAGAACAATAGTAACGACAAGTTGAACACTTTTATGACCTATGCATGCATTTATTGTTTGTCATTTAGTTCTCATAACAATCTTATTAAGAAGTTCCTATTATTATTCCCGTTTTACAGAAAAGTAAATTGGGATTTAGACAGGGAGATCCTAGTGAGTAGTTAACCTAGCACTCAAACCCACCATCTTTTTTTCCATTGCACACCTGGCCTTCCCAAGCCTTGCATAAATTTTTGTGACCTGACTTTCCCACAGAACACTTCAGGCAGTTTCTCTCTCATAGTTTCATCTGGGACTGTGTCATGGTGAGATCCTGCTGTTGGTTTACTCTCCGTCATGCTGTGCTTTGTCTACATCTTGCTATCCAATATAACTACCACCCATCAGCCACAGAATGCCCCTTGGACCCATGTCTCCTCCTCTTGTGGCAATTCCTTCCAGATTTAAGTCACACACACACACTCACTCACACACTCACATTCACACACACGTATTTCAACCACTTTGCCTCCTTCCCATTGAAGACACTACAGAGTCTTTACAGTTCTTTCTTGGCTAGATGTTGTGAAAGGGATGCTGAACTGATTGGGAGCAGAATAAATGTGTTCTTCATCTGCAATTAACTGCACATTTTGGACAAATCATGTAACCTCTTTGAGGCTAAATTCTTGTTGTTGTGAAGATCAAATGAAATGACGCACATGACAGCACTTCAGGAAATATAAAGTGCTAAATAAAGCCGAGTTACTGCTATTGCTGTCAGTCCCCTTTCTTAAACCAATGCTATTTAAACCCTGACTTAAATGGGTCTCACATTGACATTCACAAAGCTTACTGAGACAGTGCAGTATAGTAAAGTGAGGGTGAGCTTGGAATAAACCACCATTGAGTTTGCAGCTGGCTCTTCAGCTTACAAGATATGTGACCTTAAGCCTTAACAACCTTACCTGAAAAATGAGAATAATACTATCTACCTCAAATAGTGGTGAGGATTAAATTGTATGTCTTACATAAAGCATCTCTGTCAGGCAGAATTCTAAAGTCATCCCCGAGATTCTTGCCCCCCTGGTATACATGTCCTGTATATTCCTCTATATTGAGTATGTAAATATGTAAATATGTACATGTAAATATGATAAGATTTTACTCCTATGATTAGGTTATTAATAAATCGACTTTGAGTTAGTCGAAATGAAGATTACCCTGGGTGAGCCTGACCTAATCAAATGAGTCATTGACTGAGGTATTGGGCCCTTCCTTAAGAAAGAGATTCCAAGTGAGAGAGAGAGACAGAGAAAAAGAAACCCTCCTGTTGGCCCTGAAGAAGCAAATGATATGATGGGGAACAGGTCACATGGCTAGGACCTGAGGGTGACCTCTAGGAGCCAAGGGAGTCTCCAGACAACAGCCAGCAAGAAGATGAGGATCCCACAGCTGGAAAGAATTGAATTCTGCCATCAGTACAATGAACTTGAAAACATATTCTTCCCTAGTCAAGCCTCCGGATGAGAATGCAGCCCAGCCAACACCTCGAGCCCTGACTTGTGAGAACCTGAACAGAGAACCCAGCTGAGCTGACCCAGTTGGTCTGACACACTCAGACCCTGACCTACAGAACTGTGAGATAATAAATGGGTGTCGATTAGAGCCGCTAAGTTTGTCGTCATTTGTCATGCAGCCATAGAAAATCTATACGTATCTAGCACACTGCCAAGCACACAATCTGAGCTCAGTAAAAGTAACAAACCTTAGGGCTCTCAGAAACATATTTAGCGTATCCAAAAATAAATATGCTCTCTCCTGCCTCCTGATCTTCATGCATGCTCTTTTCTATACCTCGTATTACTTTCTTCTCTCCCTCTACCCATTTTTCACTCAGCCAAATCCTATTCAGCCATAGGATCATACCCCCGAAAAACGTGAAGAGACTAAACCACAGATTTTTAATGACTACTCTGGAATTACCTACCCAGTTAACAGTAGAACTGAGACCATAACCCCAGTTTCCTGATAGCACTAAATCCCTTTGCCCCTCATTTGTCCCTGAGGATCCCTGGTTTCTCTTATCCACCATCTTGAGTTTCCCCCCCCAGTTCACTTTTCTCAATAATGCCCTTATAACAGACATCCCTATCCCAACAACTGAGAGAAATAAAAGTCCAGAGGAGGCTCCTCCCTCCATACAGTATTAGCATCTACCAGTGGATCAAAGTTTCTCCCTTCAAAACTGGTGGCTTGGTATTGAGGTTATGAACAAATATCATTCATCCTATGCCTCAAGTCACATGCCCACAGGAGTTATTTATCAGCAAAACAACTCTTTGGCCAGGAAGCTGACTTTAGTGAATTTATGTGAATAAACAACTAAATAGCATAATCAGCTGCCCCAATAGAAATTCACTCCTAGTTCTCCTTATCACAAGGAAAAATAATTGTAAGGGTGTTTGGTCCAGATAGGTGGTCCTCGAATATGGTTTATAAACTAATATTGGGTAAGCCAAGTCACTGTATATTGTACTACAGCAAACTGGTAATTGAAAAACTTTTTGTGAGGGAATTCAGGGCTCTTGACCAGATACTCAAGGCTCTCTCGAAATTCCCTCCCAAACTGGATGAAGAATGTGTTCAGGAAAGAGCAACCAGGAAGTGGTACAATACCATGGTTGATGGAAGGAGGGATGCTTACCCAGTAAGAGGGCCAACCAAGACTGCCATGGTTGTTATTTCCCAGCATATTTATCAAACAATTTATTTTGTGCCTACTACGTTCCAAAGACTGAGCTAAACCCTGGGGCTGGAGATGTGTATTAGATATTTCCCCTGCCCTCAAGAACTTGAATTCTGGTAGGAAGCAGAGAAGTATTATAAATAATCATTGCAATGTGGGTATTTAGTTCTATATTGAATGGATTTTTGATGGTGAATAGTGACACAGAGGGAGGAGTGTCACTTTGAAGAGTTATCTTACTTTTCATGATGCCAACAAAAAAGAAACTTCAGGGAAACAGATTCTAACTGAAAATAAAAAGGACTTTTCTCATTGTCAGAGCTGTCTAAAAAGAGGATGAACAAAAGAAATGAGTTCCTCATCCAGAAAAATAGTCAAGCTAACACTGAAAATCTGTGAATAGAAGACAGTTTAACAAACTGCTTGAGTATATGTTCTAGAACAGAGTTTTTCAACCTTGGAACTATTGACGTTTTAGCCATATTGTAGTGGGAGTCGTCCTGTGCAAACCCCATCCACTGAGTGTCTCAGTGTGACAATCAAAACTATCTCCAGACACTGAAAAATGTCTCCTGGAGGGGAGAGGGATGCCCCTCCTGGTTTAGAACTCCCATGATAGAGGAAATCAGAATTGAATTTGAACCCTGGCTCTAACATCGTCTAGCTGTGTAATCTTGGGCACGTTACTAAACTCATTAACAGACTCACAGACTCAGAGAACAAACTTATGGTTACCCAGGGGGAAGGGTAGAGGGGAGGGATAGTTAGTGATACAAAAAATTGTGTATCACTATATTGTAGAGAAATACAGTAGATTAGCCACTGTAGATTAGCAGCAGCATCACAGATCTTCAGGCATCCCTTTGTAGTAGTTGTGCTATTTTCACTAACCTTGGCATTATGTTGCAGTCTTTAGTATTTATACATAAAAGCAACTGTGTTAACTCTGGAAGTTCGTTTTGTTATCGCAGAGAGCTTATCGCCCTCCATTATTCCTCATTTCATTTACAATGAAATCACAACCCATTCATTGGCAAGGCTACTGCAAGATTCTGGCCCTGCCCCCTCTCCCAGCCCCTTTCCTGCCGAGTTCCCATGTGGACCTTCTGCTTGTTCCTTGAACTCGCCAAGCCCAGTACTCTCTGCAGTGCCCTTGCATGTGGAGTTCTCTCTGAGAACCCCAGAGAAAGTCACTAACTGAGCTTGTGAATGTAACTTGTATAATATTGTACATCAACTACGCATCAATAAAAAAGAAAGGAAAAAGAATAACTCATTAAGCCTCAATTTTCTCTTCAATAAATTGGAAATACTGTGAGCATCACTTCATAGCTTCAAGAGAGGATTTAGGAGATATTGAAGTTGAGTGCTCAATAAAGTGTAGCTACAGTAATGGCTGATGTTGTCAAGTGGACAGATGCTGAAGGTGGAGGAGTAGACAGGCAAATTTTAAGGTTTCTTTCAACCTGAGATTCCCTAATACTAAGTGAAAATCATTGCCTAATTTTTTATACAGATTAATATTTTTCTCAGAAAGACTTATTTGGAGAATAAGTAGAATATCTCATTACAAGCAGACATAAGAAGAATTCCTTTTTCATTAACATTTGAGTAATGAATGGGCATTTGCTGAACTTAACTTGAAAACCCAAATGCGCCATATTGTAGAGTTTCTTAACTCCCATTCATTCTTCCTAACCCCATCCGTGTTGACAATCCAAGTGCTGGGAGAAAAGAATCATGGGAAATGTGCTTCAGTTCCTGCACTGTATAATCAGGTTCTTGTGAGGATTAAATTAGTTCATGTATAATAAATGCTTAGATATTATTATAAAATACAGTGTGCATTAGGAACACAATAGTGATTAGCCTTGCCAGAGAAAGTCACTAACTGAGCTCATGAATATATCTAGAAATTCAACAGGAAAACAAGAGAGAAAGTACATGTTTAACACAGGAGTCTGGTGAAACATGGAGGTATAAACTTAGGCAGGGGTTATATCCTGAAGTTCCTAATATCCTTTGCTAATGAGTTTAATTTAACTAAAGGTTAAAAAGAGTGTGTTTGGGTGAGTATGTGTGTATAGGAGTAGGTGAAGGAATGAGTGGACTGGAGCCATGAATTGGATGAGGTGATGTCTTTCTTGACTCGAAGCAAGGTGATGAGATTACAGATCTGGAGAATGGATAGTAGGTGGGGTACATTGGATCACTGCTCCCAATTCTTATTCCCTCCATGTATTAGAATTAAACATGACTGTTTTTTGCCTCAAGACATCCCAATAGAGTGGAAAGATATTTTTCCATCCAGTTAATGTTGGGTTTGGCCACATGACTTGCTTTAGTCAATGAAATGTAGGCAGAAGTGACAGTATGCCAGTTCCAAGCCAAGGCCTTCAGAGGAATCACACACCCTCCTGGTTTCTTGTGATCCATCATGAGAAGAGTCAGAACGAAAATACATGAAGCAGACCTGGACTTGACAAGAGCTTGGAGTCTAGTCTGGCCCACGAAACGCAGTCTAAATCTGCTGAACCACAGTCATCCTGCAGATCTGTTAGCATGAAAATACATGACTATCATTTAAATCACTGAGATTTTGAGATTGCTGCAAAACCTGATGAATGTATCAGAGATTTTGCAATAGCCATTGATTCATTCAGTTAATACATATTGAGCTTGTACCGTATGCCAGGCACTGCTCTAACAACTGGAGCTACATCAAAAGACAAAACAGACAAAAATGCATCTTACATTCAAATGGTTGCAGTTGTCCAGGTGAGAAATGCTTAGGACCAACACTGAGGCTGTGAACTTGGGAATAAGAAGTGATTATTTTTACTTGACTGTAGAGATTTCAACACAGGTTTAACAATTCATGAGAAAATATGTCCAGTAACCACCTCACAAAGTTTCATCCAAAGAAAATTGAATTTAGGAGGGCGAAGTGACTAATGAGGGGTCACTTAGCAGACGTACTGAGGATGCCATTATAAGTATAAAATAAAGCCCTCACTCTGCCTCGGAATTACCTGGGATGTTTTAAATTACTACAGTCCAGGCCATATCCCATAAATTCTGATTTGATTGGTAGAGAATCAGGCATCAATTTTGTTTTGTTTCATTTTGCTTTAATTTTTCAGGTAATTCTAATGAGCCAGCAGATTTGAAAACCACTGTCTTAGATCTCCCTGTGTTGCAGACAGACTGCACTAGCCAACCAGACATCAAATGCAGCAGATGTAGTCGTGTCTATAAATAATGACTTCACTTCTAAACCGTGGAAAGATTGAGTTCAGAGATCTTTAAGTTCCCAGGTCGGAGCATCTACGGTCTATGAACTATTCCGGCAACAGACACAAAAGGAGTTGACATTTGCTTTCATTATGACTACTTTAAAAACTCCAGCCTAGGATTTCTGTCACTGATCAAGCAGTTAAACTTTCAAATTCAGTACATTTGAATTATTCATGATATGAATTGATATGAATGATGTGTTGTCACTTCAGGCTAAACACATCTAAAGCTATGTCCTTAAAAGCAAACTGTTTCAACATGAAAGACCCAGAAACCTTTTGGTTAGGTCAAAATTTCAACAAATGTTATTAAAGTTATTTTATTGGCCTTGTTCCCCCTCCTCAAACAGTTTGGAGGGTAGGCTCCTTGGAAAGCAATCAACACAGTTTCTGCCATGTGCCAGGAAATGAGCAATCTAATTCCAGTTCTCATGGTCAGGAATAATTTTTTTCTAGTTGCGATTTGTCAACAGCTCCGGGGATCAATGACTCTCTGGTGAAATGGGCCAACTCAGAGGAGTGGGTGGTTTTTTACATGTCATTTCTTCCTTTCTATCAAGTAACTTAGGTAGTAATGGAGTAGAGCTCATGGGAAAGAGTCTTTTATATATTATAAAAGAAAAATCCTTCCCTCTATGTCTTACAACCATAGTTAAATATATGTCAGCCTAATAAATAACAACTAGCCCATAAACTGGGCATATCCATAAAAAATGCTTGGCCAGTGTGAGCTCATTGGCTCAGACCCAGAAAAAACTTCTTCGTGTTTGAATACTACTTGGGGAGTTTGTTTCATTACACCTGTCTTTTGTCTAGTTCCCAGAACGGACAGGACATAGTCACAAAAATAAAAATGAGCATCACCAACACACACTTTAATTCTCTGCTGTCTTTGTCTAGTTTTGACATCTGTATATATTCCAGAAGAGCTCTGGTCATCGCTGTATAAGAATGACACAACATGGATGGAGAAGGTCCAAAAAAAATTAAATTAATGACCAAAAGATTTGGCAAGTTGCCATATGAAGACACAGAGTCCAAAAAAAAAACAAAGCTCACAGGCTGAAGAGGGATACGGTTGAAATCTATTAAACCATTACAGATGTGGACAAAATAACTAGATTTGGTTCAACAAATCCCAAATAACAGCACTAAAATATACCCTCCTTAAATCCTTAAGGAAGAAATTTCCAGTAAACTGTATAGTGATTTCTGATATACAAAGCAATAACCAGTGAAATTGGGTGTTTTTTTCTTCCATTTCACAAAGAACAAACCTAAAGCTAAGATTTTAAATGACTCACACAAGGTTGCACAACTAGTATACATGAATATTAAATATTAATAATAACCTTCTTTAGGTTTTCACCATGCGCTGGCTACTGTGCTAAGCAGTTTCATGCATTATCTTGTCCTTTTAATCTTTGCAACAACTCTTTGAATTAGGTATTGCTATTATCTGCTTTATACAGTGACTTTTAAGTAACCATGTAAATGTCTCAAAATTACACAGTCGGTATGTAATGGAAGGAATTTTGTAAACCAGGCCATCTGATTCCAATATTCACACTGATCAGATCAACTAACTGCAAAACCCCTAGGGCATTCTACTTCAGTGTATACATATGCATGTCTGAATCCCCCAAAAAAGAATTGATGATAGAAACACAAACTTATAAGTGGCAACACTGAGATTAAAATTCAAGTCTTCTGAATCCAAATCTGGTTGTTTCCCCTAAGCCAGTTACTTTATTTAGGACAAATAAAGGAGAGTTTTTATACTGCAGGCAGTAAAAATCACAAGACTTGTTAACTCTAAAGCAATAGTTCAGGCTAAAATATCAAGTCACTTCAGGAAGAGTTGAAACCTATTCACGTTTGACATAGGTTATCAACAAAAGTTGGAACACTGGAACATCTCTGTGACCTATGACAGTAACATGAAACTAGCTATGCCCTCCCACATCTTATCCATTTCAGAGTCCAAGCACACAGAGGTCCAGCACAAAGAGTGGACCTTTGTTCCCAGGGGAACAAAAAGTCAGAAGTGCTCAAAGCAAAATGGGGATATGGGTCAATATAGTTGGCTCAGCCTCTCGTTGGGATCTGGTTTCCAAATCATGTCTGGAAATATCAAAGCCCAAGATCTATGAAAATTACACAGTCTTCCATTTACTTTAGCTGTAAGACTTCCTTGAGAAGGAACCAAGAAGTCCTAGAGCCCAGCGTCCCTTAGAGGGACTAAGTTTTCTCAAGGTATATGCCTGAGCTTACACTCTAGTCTTGGACAGGGGATCTTCCAACTTCATCCCTTTATCTCTGTTGACAGGTTAGCTCAGGGCCACTATCCACCTCTCCATCTTCCCATACTTCTTTCTGTTCTTGCTTTCTTAGTAATGTTGATGGCTGACTCTGATTTCTCTTTTCTTATATCCAAAAAGACTGAAGAATTCCAAAGGGCTTATGAACCCAGAAAAAGCCAATAATACAACAGCTTGAGCAAAACAAGTTTCTTTCATCTGTGGCTCTTGAATTTAAGGCTTATATTTGGCACAGTTTTGTGGGATCTATTTACCCTCTGAAAACATCCATTGTTTTTAAAGCAAAATATTGCCATTAACAAAAAGATGGAAGAGTATCATTGAAGCCATTTATTAATTCAACAAAAATCTAGAGAACACGTTATATGTCATGCACTGAACAAGGAATTATGGAAATACAAAGACGAGCAAGATATGACCCCTGCCCTCATGAAAAATTCTGCCTTGAAGAGGAAACCAGGCTCTTTAGTGCACTAGTCACTATAATGTGGAATAGAAAGTGTCAACAGGAAAGGCATTCATATTACCACGTTGGTGTTTTGCTGATTAAATGAGATAATGTATGTAAAATTAAGTGTGATGAGAAGTCAAAGAAGAGCATGCACTCCAAGATACAAGGTCCATATAACTCCAGTGGCAGTGGGAGTGTGGATGGCAAGGAGGAGATTTCAAGGAGCCACTTGGGACATAATCTTCCAAAAGGCATCAAAGATGAAACTATTTTTAGGAAACCATAAATTCCTAAAAGTTATCATTTTTCCTGTCCTCACTTCTCTCCTAACTCTGCTACAATCAGTCTGAAAGGCCCTGCTGTTTTCTAGAAACCTGGCCTGCAACACAGTCAAGAATTCAATGGGAGATGCCTGGGCACTCAGGAGATTTAAGAGGGGAAAACGTCATCCATTTAAGAAGGTTAGGTATGCGGTCTTCATGAAAGTGTGTTGCTTGGAGGCCCAGAATTCGAAACACCACCACCACTTGTAGTTTACAATTCAGGGAAGAGGAAGGCAGGATGTGCAACAAAACCCAAGCTCCAATAAGCTCTACCCCATCACCCAAGAGTTGGAGCATCTCAGGATAGGTGTTCACCAAACATCCTTCCATCCAGTGTGTGTTTTTCTCAGCTCAAGTCCCGATACCCAAAGATCTCAGAGGCCTGGAGACAGCCTGGAACTGCGTTGCCGGCTGGAATTCAATGATACCTGGACAGACTACATCTGGCCAAGAGGAGGAAACATGTGAATGTGGTACCCATCCCCCTCCCTGCCTCCTCCCTGCTTTTCTATCTACAAAGTCTGGTTTTCAGGATTCAGATCTGAACCATTTGGTTTTAGTTCTTCCTCTTCCATATCATTTCAGCAGTTCTGCCCTAGAATTCCAAGAAGGAAATTCTGGAAGTAGGAGCAAACCTTTCAACTGAGCTTCATTACCTACCAAACACTCTTCACATGCATTTCCCTTCTCCTTTGGTCCTTACAGCACTCCTGTAGGGTCAGTTGTATTCATCCCATTTTATAGATGAAGACTTGAGGCTCCAAGAGAACACTGGACTTACCCAAGTGGACACTAGAGTGGGCGCCATGGCACTCGAATCCCCTAACTCCAAATTTCACATCCCTTTCCTATATCCCAGGGCCTGTCTACTGAGACCAGCAGCATTCCAGTAGGTTAGAAAAGCAAATTGAGTGAGAAGGAAGTCAACTCCTCGAGGTGAAATAAGTCAAGATGCTAAGAACTAAATACTCCTTAATGTAGTATCAGTTAGAGGAGACAGCAGAAGAGAGGAATATAGGAAGACTTTGGGGACAATAAGCTTTAAAGATTTTCAAAGGAGATGTAACTGGTTCTAACTTATTTCTCCCCTCTCTCTCCTATTCCAAAGACTTTGATTTCTCCTCAGAAATATTCACAAAGGAAGCACTTTTAGCCAAGGAACTCACGCTAACTGGCTGTGTAGTTCCATGCTCTCTAACAGCGGTAATCATAATGTTGTTCTTTATAAAAAAAGACAGCCCCCTGGTCGTGTCATGATAAGAGCCACCGGCTGGAGGTGGCTCTTATCAAGAATCAAGGGTCTGCTGTGGTCTGGGCGCTGTGACAGACATTCACGAGTTGGCTGGTGTGCCCAGGAGTGCAGATGGCTTCGTGATGTCCTGTCAGTAGCCTCTCACCTTAACCATGAGATGGCTGGGCTCAGGTGTATTGCTGAAGCGTGGCAGGTCAACATGACAGCGAGCAAGCACTTCAGACCTCAGCCTCACCTGAACTTTGCCCACCAGGTCACCTCACCAGCTGCGGACACCCTCCCACTTGCAACTTCTTCAGGGGAGAATCTTAAATCCATGGGCAATGCATTGACCCAGAAACCCAGAGATCCAGTGTCATCCTGAGAAAAAGACAAACCCAAATTGAGGGGTGTTCTACAAAATGCTTGACCAACATTCTTCAAAACTGACAAGGTCACAGAAAATAAGGAAGGACTGAGAAACTGTCACAGACCAGGGGAGACTAAAGGGACATGATGACTAAATGTAATGTGGCATCCCAGATGAAATCCCAGGAAAGAGAAAAAGACATTGGTGGAAAAGCTGGTAAGATCTGAATAAAATCTGGAGATTAGTTTATAGTAATGTATCAGTGTTAATTCGTTAGTTTGGACAAATACACCATGGTAATATAAGATATTAACAATAGGGATAACTGGGAGAAGTATGTGAAAACTCTCTGGACCATCTTTACTACTTTTCTGTAAATCTAAAAGTATTCCAGAATGAAAAGTTTATTTAAACTTTTTTAAACTTTAAATAAGTTTAACTTTTAAGTTAAAATTGTTAAGACAATTTTAAAAGGCAATGCAAACATTTATTCAACATCTCCTAAACACTAAGTCACCATGCTAGGCACCAAGATAAAACAGGGAACAGAACAAGCTTTGTCTCTGGTGGTCTAGGGCAGAATCTAGTAGAAAACAACTACAACCGAAACAAACCCAAGCACCCTGGTCCTCTAGATAAGACTGTCCTTTAATAGGGAAGTAAAATTACTCAAGCCCATCCCCTACTGGCTACAAGAAATTCAGTCCCCTCACAAGTATTTCTGAAAATTCTTTGGAGGAAAGGGCACACACTCCAAAGACACAGAGCTATGAAAAGATGAAGTTCGGGTCATTCTCCAAGATAGGCCTCTGCATCAGCCTAGGCCTGATATTAACCCTTCACTCACAATGTTATTAACACAGAATCTTCTCTATCTTTTCTGTACTTGAGTTCTCAATCCATGAGAAACAGAATCATAGAGTGTACAGATGGGGAACTAAAATATCATCATTAACGACACCATCATATTGGAAAGAATGGCTTATAACCATGGGTGAGTGAACTCAAAGCACCAAATCTCAGAATTAGAGAGACTTAGCCAGCTGTAGTCACTGACTGAGACAGGACATACCATGTCCATGCTGAAGAGAGAGCAGCCTGGGTGCCCCCTAGGGCGAGTCTACACATAAGATGGGGAGGGAGGTACCAATGTCCTGCATGCCTTCCTTTTACCAGCACAGGTAGGTGGTTAGCAGGTCAGAATAATGCACAAGAATGACAAAAGATGTGGGAAATACATCTCTTTACCTAAAACAATGAAAAGTAGGAAGGGCTGAGGTAGGTAAATATTTCTTGCACATGTACTCATGATTCCACAGAGCTTTATTGAACACCCACTGTTTCCCAGGTCCTGGCCCAGATGTTGGAAATATAACAAGCAGGATGGACAAAGTTCTTGCCCTTGTCAAACTTGCACGCCCATTGGAGAAACAAACAGAGTTCTTGCCCTTGTCAAACTTGCACACTCAATGGAGAAACAAACAGACAAGTAGACAACTTGAAGATAACTGTGCTTTGCGTAGCGACCATTTCCGTGAAAGGGATAGGGAGAGACAGGGGCTAACTTTTAGATCAGGTGCCCAGAGAAGGCCTCACTGAGGAAATGATGGGGTCCAGACATGAACACACACACCTGGCAGAAAAGCCTTCCAGGCAGAAGGAAGGGTCAGTGTAGAGGTTGAGGCAGGAGTGTCAGGGAACAACCAGGAGGCCAGTGTATCAGAAGCTCAGTGGGCAATGGGGAGAAAGGGAGAAAGAAGTCAGAGAAGTGACTGCAGGCCAGATCAGTAGACAGTGGCTGAGTCTTTCTGAACTTCCCAGAGCACACGACTTTCACCTCTGCTCTCTGCACCCTGCAGGCGAAGAGAGAGGGGAGGCAACTGGACACACAAGCATCAATAATCAAAATACAGACAACCTGGATATTCAGTTATGTCAGTCATAAGTCTGAAGAAAATTGGTACATATTTTTTTTAAAATATCATTCCAGTGGAACTTAAAATGTGGAATTTTTACTGTTTGGATATGTGATGTAATTCAGAATTGAAAAGAAAACTGATGTCTCCCTGTAGTCAAGAGGGAATATGATATTACAAGTTATGAAAAGCCATCCCTTAAGTCTAAACTAAATTCTTCCTGCCATCATTTAGGAGCATTTCTTCTTGTTATGTCTTGAGAGTAGGTAATAAACCAATAGATTGATGCAAAATACGCTCTGCCCTCTGAGGAGCTGTGTCTCCAAAGGAAAATTCTGCCAGGTCACATGCAACAAAAGAACAGAGTAGCCCATTCCCAATATACACCCCCAGAGGCCCCCAAAGACACACACATGTGCACACATGCACACACACACAGAGGCAAGAATACACCAACAGTAACGATGATGAATGCCAGACTGTCAGGCTGGGTGCTCAGGGCCTCCCATAACGCTGGTCTTTAGTGTATGGCACAGCAATCCACAAAGCGGAGGCTCTTAGGTCCCAGGCCCTGAACCTTTACCTCCTCCCACATCCTTACACCCACACTGCTTCTCTGGCAGCACCAACCCTGCTCCAGGTCAACAACCAAGTTGCTCAAGGGCACCTGATCTTCACAAACATTATGAGGAAACGAATCTCTGGATACACACTCTACCCATGAGCTAAATCACAGGTGTCCTATTGGACATTATCCTGGTTATAGGTTTAAAGCATTCCAGAGTCTTTCCCAAGTCACCACCAATTTTCACTGGTCCTCCAATAATTAAAAATTCTCTTCTAAACCCAACACTTGAAGGTATTATCTTTTCTTATGCGTTTTCTCCCTTTTCACAATCACATGTGCTGGTTAATCTTCGCTTGCGGCTCCAGATCCATCCTCTACCTTTTTCTGTCCTACGGAGCCCTAAGAGAACGACATTCTTCAGAGAGTTGTATCACCCAGGCTCCCCCATCTTCTGGCTTTCCACTGGGTTTGGTTAAACCAGCAGAAGAAGAGAGAGATCACATGTTTCTTCCCTGTTTTCATCTTGCCTCAGCACTGCAGCTCTGATGAAGCATGCCCTCCTTCGTGTTCTCCTTAGCTTTGTTAAGACTATGTCCTTGTTGGTTTGCAACCTCGGGAGCTTCCCAGGTGAAATCTGAAATCAGCCCCCAAACACAGAGTGAAGGCAGCTTCAGAAGAAAAAGGCAGACCACCCAGATTGGCAGGTGGCAGGTTTAATAAGCAAGGGAGGGACTTCCCTGGTGGCGCAGTGGTTAAGAATCCACCTGCCAATGCAGGGGACATGGGTTTGAGCCCTGGTCTGGGAAGATCTCACATGTCATGGAGAAACTAAGCCCCTGAGCCACAACTACTGAAGCCCGCGCACCTAGAGCCCATGCTCCACAACAAGACAAGCCACCGCAATGAGAAGCCCGTGCACCACAATGAAGAGTAGCCCCTGCTCGCCGCAACTAAAGAAAGCCCACACGCAGCAACGAACACCCAATGCAGCCATAAATAAATAAATAAATAAATCTATTTTAAAAAATAATAACAACAAGCAAGGGAACTGATATATGAGGCTTGTCGTATATAAGATGAATAGATCTCAGCACCCGCCTGCAGAATCTTAAAAGTTTATACAGAGGCCTGAACAGGGTTCAGTCATGTATACAATCCAGTTGGCCTCAACATATTGCTCTCTCAAGGCTCTGTCCTTGGGGCAACTTCTAGCTCGGAGAAGCCAGTGGAATACACATTTGCCTCTGATTTTAGAGGTCCAGCTCACAGGTCAACCAGTGAGCTGGTCATGTCCTCTCAATGACCTTCTCCAACAATCTTCCCTTTGTCTATCAGCCCTAATGGTGGTAACAGCTTCCCCTTGTTGCTAGTCTCTGGGTGTAAGAACATCCTTTGTTGATTTCCTTAACCCTGACCACAGGTAATTTCTTTATTAGACTCTCTTCGGGTAAGCTATCTCGATAGAATTCTTTCCTCCAGAACCCTACTAATACACCAGACCTAGTCTATTTTCAGTTCCTTCAGTCCTTGGATAAGTGTTTACTTTTCCCTTTGGGCAAAAGTGTAATTTCATTTGCCTCACTTCTAAACAGTTCTCATCAAACACGCAAATGCTAAGTCCAATGTTCTTGAGGTTCTACCCACATTATTTCTTTCCCTTGGTTTGTCACTCAGCTTCATCCTGAGTTTCTCTGAAAGTATTCATACATCTAATCAAGTAATATTTATTGAGGATTTAAGGATATCAAACACTGTAAATGCAACCATGAATAAGACACAGTCCCTGCTTTCAAGTAGCTTGCTATCCAGTGAAGAAAAAAGTGAATAAACCAAAAAAAAATCAATGTTAATGAGGAAGGGAAGAAAGGAAGAACAATATGACTCAGTATGAGGAACAGCTCATTTAATCTCGGGGAGCATAGAGAGGTGACGTCCAACGTGAGATGTAAAGAATAAGAAAGTACGAAGCAGGAGAAAGGTAGAGTGAGGTGGAAGAGAGCACGGACGAGAGCATGTGGCACAGAAAACTGAGCATTCGTCAGAGCTGGAGAAAAGATTGTGCAAGAGAGAATAGGAAGAGACGAAACTGGGAAGAGAAGATGAGGCAGATTATCCAGGCCTTGCAAGCCTTTTTAAGGAGTTTGGACTTTACCAAAAGATCAATGTGGAATTGCTGAAGAGTGTTAAGCTGAGAAACACCATAATCAGAAATGTGTTCAGGAAATTCCAAGACAGCTATCAAATCGAGAACGGATCGAAGGGAGAAAGACTACTCAAGGCATAAAGTACTGGCAACATGACCTAGACAGTGTCAGTGAAGACTCGAAGAGCTGGGTAGAATTATTAAAATGTTTAGATGTTAGGATTCATAGGACTTGGTGATTATTGGGATGCAGAAGATGTGGGAGATGGAGAAAAGATAGTCACCCCCAAATCTGTGGTTTAAGCAAGAGTATGCTGGTACCTTTCACAAAGGTAGAAAACACAGCAGGAGGAGATGGTCAAGGGTAAATATTCCTTAACAGTGCAACTGAGTGTGAGGTTCTGGTTGGATTTCCAGTGGGACTGTGTCTGTAAGAGGATGAGTGCGCAGGTCCTGTGCTGAGCACCAACATCTGGACCGAGTCATCGTTGTAGTTGGATGTTACGGGAAACTCCTCACTCTCCTAATGCCTTTCTTTGCTTTAAATATATTTCCACTGGTTATCCTTAGCCTTTACCTAATTTAGGGTCCTCATTACTTTCCAGACACATGGTTTTCTTTTAAAATGTCCCACCTTTTTTTTCCAGAATGTCTACAAGCTTAATTTCTTTATAATACCAATTATCGGCGTAACCAACTTGCTTCAGGAAACTAGGAGTCCTTCTCTTCTCACCTACTCCCAACTCCCACCTTCAGGCTGGCATGGAGCTCCTGTCTCCCAAGCCCCAAGAAGCAGCCATTTCCACACATACCTGTAATTCAAGTTCAGTCCTTGATTCTAGCCAAGGTGATGACCCCCAAGTCCCTTTTAACTTTTGAGTAAGGGGTATTTTCAATAAGCTGTGACCATGTGAGTAAAACATAAACATTCCCACATGGAGGCGATATCAATCATTCATTCAGGAAGTCAAGAGCTTCTGCTCCAAGAGCAAAGCATTAAGAAAAAATGCAGCATCTCCTGCTAAGAGCAGGTGTACCTCAGGTTCCAAATACCCCCTCCCCGCTTCCCACTGAGCTCAGCCCCTAGAGGCTCAGGATAAATCTAAATCAACCTTCCCTACTCCAAAGCCAAATCTCTGCCAAGAGTTAACACACTTACTCACTGGCCAAAGCTAAATCTTCAGCTCTGCTTTTCTCATCAGCTACAACCTGCACCTGTGGCTGAACCCTTGCTCTCTCCCCAGTGAAGGAACCAGTGAAGGAACACACAAGACTCCTTGGGAGCTGGACATCAGTGCTGTCCTCATTAGCCAATACCTCTTATTCACTTCACTTCAATTCTACATACATTTATTGAGCAACTCTTATGTTCCAGGCTCTGTGAACAACCCTTCACACACAAATTTTTTAAAAAACACATGTTAAGTTACCATCTCTGCACTTGAAGAGATTATATTTGGAGGGGGATAAAGGTGTATAATAAATAACTGTAGTATATTAGGATAAATATCAATAGTATCTCTTAAATGCCAGGAGGAATACAGGTGAGGAAGCAATAAATCCCCCCCGGGGTTGATGGGAGGTGAGGTAGTGACAGCTGGGGAGAGGCAAAGGAAGCAGAAAATTAATGCACTGAAGCTAGAGTGTTATATAAAGGGCTTCATTTGCCATGGGGAGGAATATGAACTTCAGTTTGTAAGCATCAGGGAGCCCTTAACATAGGTATTCTCAGTTTGGAGACCTAGGACTTATGGAACAGTGCCACTCAAAGTATGGGCCATGGACCACATCCACAGATGCCAGTCCACTGAGATGAGTACCAGAATTAAGAATGAGCCTTTACAAACTTGACATTGATGTGACATCCAAGCATGTGATCAGTGGACTTATGTCACGGTATTGATCAGTTCAGGTGTGGTCACCCCTGTGGGGGGCTGGGGACTAGCTGGGAACTAGTATTAATTTGTGACAGATTAAAATTTTGAAAAACAAATAAAATTTGTCCTTCACCATAGCTAATTCAAGAAGCACAGTTCCGGAGGGTTCTCAGTTGGACTTTAAACTGTTCTTGGTATTGTATGTAAAACTGTGAGGCTTTTTGTTTTTTGTGTGTGTATTTTTTGCTTCTTTTTAAGGAGAGAACCCATAGCTTTTATCAGATTCTCACATAAATCCCTCACCAAGAGGTTAAGAGCAACTGAGTTAGAGATCATTAAGAAATGGACCTTCAGACAGAGAAAGACAAGTATCATATGATATTGCTTATGTGGAATCTAAAAAAAGAGTACAAATGAACTTATCTACCAAACAGAAATAGAGTTACAGATGGAGAAAACAAACTTACGATTACCAGAGGGTAAAGGAGCAGGGATAAATTGGGAGATTGGGATTGACATATACACACTACTATATATAAAATAGATAACTAATAAGGACCTACTGTATAGGTCAGAGTGCAAGGGACATGACCTGTGTCAAGCCCCAGCTTGAGTATCATGGCCAATCTGGTACGTATGGGAGATGGGAGAGGAGACACAGTGACTGAGCATCACCTGGACTCCAGGGAAGCTCCTACAGGAAAGTAGAACGCTGTCATCAGAAGAGAGAATCCTACATATGAAAAACAATAGCTTTCCACTGAACCTGTTCTGCCACTGATAAAATAACTAATTTCAAAGAATTTTTCAATCCACGAAGCTTTGGAGGAATCTAAGTACTGAGCCACATTCAGTATTTCCTTTTCAAAGAATCTAGGCATAGTATTTTTGGTGTGGAGAGAACAAGGAGGGAAGCTAAAGAAGCAGCTGAGACATATTTTTTTCCATGGGTGGAAGGTTGCAATGCTTTATTACACATCAAGAAAATCTGTACAAAGCTGGATTGGGCTCCTATCCACCCAACTATAAAACTGTCAACAGTATAGTATCATTTATAGTTATTTTTGAAGCACTGTTTATAATTGCCTATAAAGGCTGCCCAGTTTCTTCTTATACTACCAGTTCCAAGGTTTTATCGTTTATCATTCATACTCGGGGTTTATTTGTGATGCATAACAAGTGCCATGGTGGATTAGAGGAAAATCTAGTTCATGTTCAAAAGCTTGCAAAGGAGGCAAGAGTCTATATTGGGTGTTTTGGTTCCCTTTCCACATAACACGTGCTTGTCACTCTCTGGCTTAAGTTGCTCTGTAAGGGGTGGGACTCCCAGAGAGAAACACGCACCGTTAAGAATATCATAAAATAAACTTCTTACCTCTCTTCTCATTCTGGGCCATAGGATTTGAAATATTGGAACAAATAATACTTATTTCTATCCGGCTCAGGGAACTTCCTGAGAAGAGAGACCTTATCTCTCTTGCTTTCTGTTCTATCCTCATTTTCTTTTATGGTCCTGGAAACATAAAATGCACTTCTTAAATATGTGAATGAAAGAACAAACGAATGAACAATCTAGGAGTTCTATTCTTTTTCACACGAGAATTAGGCAACAATTAAAATCACTCTATGAAATTAACAAAATCCAATTCATCAGGAATAACTATAAAATAAATACATATAGCATACCATATATACTAGATGATTCATCTACAGCTACAGTATGACTACATATAAGATACTAGTAAACTGTCTAAAGTGCTACTGAAAGCTTAACTAGTAATAATGAAAGCAGTGTCTCATCTGGCTATGCATGTCCCTTGACTTCCAGTCCATTCCCTCATTCCCCACTGGTCCCTTGACTTCCAGTCCATTCCCTCATTCCCCACTGGTCCCTTGACTTCCAGTCCATTCCCTTATTCCCCACTGGTCCCTTGACTTCCAGTCCATTCCCTTATTCCCCACTGGTCCCTTGACTTCCAGTCCATTCCCTTATTCCCCACTGGTCTGGGAGCCATACTAGTCCTCACAGGCCAATTGGAACCGGTCACCCCCCAGCTTGGCTCAGAACTGATTGCTCTGTGCGTTAATGAGACTTCTCAGATTATAATCTGGTTACTATATGAGTTCAGTCTTCTTCCTTCTTTATCACGTTACCTTTTCTATAAAAATAAATAACATGCTCTTCAGAAAGAATTCATAATCAAATGCAAGGATATAAAGGTAGAAAAAGCATCGTTCATTTTTTCCTTTGTTCATTCCAATAATTCTGAGCACTGTTCTAAGTGCTAGAGA
This sequence comes from Orcinus orca, assembly GCF_937001465.1. Lineage (NCBI taxonomy): Eukaryota > Metazoa > Chordata > Mammalia > Artiodactyla > Delphinidae > Orcinus > Orcinus orca. The sequence continues at coordinate 71,017,911 of NC_064575.1, forward strand.
TATAGCAGTAAATAAGATAGACAGGGCTTCCCTGGTGGCGCAGTGGTTGAGAGTCCGCCTGCCGATGCAGGGGACGCGGGTTCATGCCCAGTCCGGGAGGATCCCACGTGCCGCGGAGCGGCTGGACCCGTGAGCCATGGCCGCTGAGCCTGCGCATCCGGAGCCTGTGCTCCGCAGCGGGAGAGGTCACAACAGTGAGAGGCCCGCGTACCGCAAAAAAAATAAAATAAATAAGATAGACAAATTCTCTATCCATGTGGGGCTTACATCCAAGGGGATGAACAGGGGCAATAAACTTGTAAACAAATCCAGGTGTAATACACCAAGGTGATGATAAGGGCTAGGAAGACAAATACTGAAAATTCAGGGCTTGGGCCAATTTAATAAGGGGTCCTTGGAAGAAGACCCTTCTAATCAGGTGACATGTAGGGAGAAAACTAAAGGAAATCAGAGTGTGAGCTAAGCTAACTTCCAGGGAAAATCATTCCAGCAGTGGAAACAGCAAAGACAAAGGACCAGAGGCAGGAGTGTTTCTGACTTGCTTAAGGACCATGCAGGAGGACAAAAGGGCTGGTAGTTAGCAGCAGAGAGATTTGAGACCATTGTAGGGAAGTTGGGAGCCCTAGGCCATTGAAAAGATTTTGGATTTGTCTGTGAGAGAGCTAGAAAGCCATGGGCAGACAGAGAGTCACAGGATGGTCTCATACTATCTTTCAAATAATCACTTTGGAAGCTCTGAAAATAAGATATTGTAGCGGGCAAGGGCAGAAAAAGGGCCTCCGGTTTGCAAGATGTTGGAATAATCCAGGTGAAAAACAATGATGGCTTGGGTCAAGGGGCAGCGGTGACAGATTAAACCAGCTCCTGCACATAAAGCCCTTGGCACAGTGTCTGGGGCAAAAGAAACCCTTGATATCCAGCAGCTGCTATTATCGCTATTGTTATTCTCTTATCTTCCCACTTACCAAGAACTGGAGATTCAAATCCCGCATGTGGATCATTGGCTCTTTGGGGACCAGAATGAGCCTCCTGTGTTCTCTCCCTCTTGTGGCTTTTAGATATGACTGGTTGATTAGAAGACTTTGCCTGATAAGGTCCTCTTATTTATCACAGTGTTGGAATGAATGTGGGTGTAGTGTTTCTAACACAAATGAGGCATGTAGTCCCCGAGGAGATGCACGTTTTCTTCTAGGCTGTGTGTCCCTGTGTATGAGGGCATGCGTACACTCACCCAGCCAAGGACCACGCCACCAACACCCTGAAACCGGCTTCCTTTTGCTCTTGCCTCGGCTGGTGCTGCCGGCAGCATCCCCTACTTCTCGGTTCCCTTCTCACCCATGGAATTCCATGGACTTTCACTCTTCTGCTCTCTTGTCATCCCTTTGCCAGACGCTAACTCAGCCCTGCACAGCAGGATAAACCATCCAATCCCCTTCCCCATTTTTCCTTGATTTCTTAGCTGCCCAACAGGACAGGAATTTTGCACTATCCATCTGCTGCTGAATTCTAACAAACATTTAAGAAAGGGGAAAAAACACCAGCCTTACACAAGCTCTTCCAGAAAATACAAGAGGAGAGAACACTCCTAAACTCATTTCATGAAGCCAGCATAACCCTGCTACCCATATGTGAAAAGAATTGATAACAAACCCCAATCAAAGATATGGAATCTAAAAAAACGGTACTGATGAACCTAGGGGCAGGGCAGGAATAAAGATGCAGACGTAGAGAATGGACTTGAGGACACAGGGAGGGGGAAGGGGAAGCTGGGACAAAGTGAGAGAGTGGCATGGACATATATACACTACCAAATGTAAAATAGAGAGCTAGTGGGAAGCAGCCGCATAGCACAGGGAGATCAGCTCGGTGCTTTGTGACCACATAGAGGGGTGGGATAGGGAGGGTGGGAAGGAGACGCAAGAGGGAGGAGATATGGGGATATATGTATACATATCGCTGATTCACTTTGTTGTACAGCGGAAATTAACACAACGCTGTAAAGCAATTGTACTCCAATAAAGATGTGGGAAAGAAAGAAACCACAATAGACACAAACATCCCTCACAAACCGGCCATAAACATGTCGGTGGCAGTTACTATCTCCATTTTACAGGTGAGGAAAACAAGGCTCAAAGAAGTTAAGAAACTTCTCCTGAGGCAGCAGGCCTAGAATAGAAACCTAGGTCTTTCAGACTCCAGAACACCTGCTCTTACCCAATGTGTTACGGGGGCTTCTACTATGATGCTTACTGAATGGGCTTGAATGAAAGGAGTGAACTGCTGATAAGGGTGAGGAAGGCATTCTTCTTTTTTTTTTTTAACATCTTTATTGGAGTATAAATGCTTTACAATGGTGTGTTAGTTTCTGCTGTATAACAAAGAGAATCAGTTATACATATACATATGCCCCCATATCTCCTCCCTCTTGTATCTCCCTCCCTCCCTCCCTATCCCACCCCTCTAGGTGGTCACAAAGCACCGAGCTGATCTCCCTGTGCTCTGCGGCTGCTTCCCACTAGCTATCTATTTTACATTGGGTAGTGTATATATGTCCATGCCACTCTCTCACTTTGTCCCAGCTTACCCCTCCCCCTCCCCGTATCCTCAAGTCCGTTCTCTAGTAGGTCTGCATCTTTACTCCCATCTTGCCCCTAGGTTCTTCATGACCTCTTTTTTTAGATTCCATATGTATGTGTTAACATACCGTATTTGTCTTTCTCTTTCTGACTGACTTCACGCTGTATGACGGGCTCTAGGAAGGCATTCTTAGGCAAGCACTGGCAGCCTCCTCTACTTGAGCACAGCGGCCCCTCCCTCCCCCCACTGCTGCTCCCATGGCTGCTCTAAGCTCCTCTGCCTGGCCAGGCAGGACCTGCTCACCGCGGAAAGCGACACACTCTGCTTTTTAAGAACTGCAGTGTCAGCTCAGTTAAAACTGCCAACATCACAATTGCTTAAGAGTTTCAATCCCCTGGAGACACATACATTCCAGAAAGGCCCAGCTTGAACCCAAATAAAGATGGAGGTGATTTGACGCATGGCCAGTGCATGTCTCGTTCATTAATGAAATAGCCTTGCAAGCAATTAAATCTCACAAGGTAGGAGCCCCTGGATTCTCATCCCCAGGGCCTCCTTCCCACCTGGTCTCCCACCCCATGTGCCCTCTTCAGCCATCTCCCTTGACCCTCAGAGGGAAAAGAGAGAGGGATGGAGACCAAGGTTTCCGGAGGTGCATTTCCACAGAAGTGCCTTTCTGTCCAAGTGTCCGCTCCCTGGTTGTCTGTCCCTCCACAGACCTGTGCCCAGGTCCTCCTCTGTTCTGCCCAAGTCTGGACAGCTCCTCCCCAGAGCAGCTTTCTACCTTCCAAACCCACAGAACGTCCTAGAACGTGGCAGGAATGGCACCAAATTAATAAAACCCAGCTCCCAAAGCCAGCCTCATCTATCCACCCACAGGCAAATCCAGCCTCACTACTCTTGAAGGATCCCAGTATATAAGGCAGTTACAAATAGCTCTCAGTGATTGACATGTGTTCTTCACAGAATGGTTTATTAATATTAGTTAACTAGTGGCAGATTATGTGATTGTCACAATACCCACTTCTTCCCCACTGGGCCTATCCCTATTAGAGGATTATACCCACCCCAGTGGCATCTTCCATGCAGACAGAACTTATTTTGGCCAATGAAATATGAGTGAAAGTGATGTGACATGTGCCACTTCTGAACAGAATCTTCTGGTTCTCCTGCCCTCTCTTCCTTCTGTCAAGATACCAGCAATAGCTCTGATAGGGACCGCTCTTTAGTCTGGGTCTCCGAGTGAAACGCCAAAGCCAGATCAACAATGGAAATACAAGACAAGCCAAAAATAAAATGGTGACTAGGAGTCACTGAAATTTTTAGGTAATTTGTTCCTGCAGCGCAACGTAGCCTAAACCGCCTGAGTTATAATCATAGGCCAGGCTGATTCCTGCCTTAGCCCACTAAGAAAGGAATAAAGAGAGACCGAACACCTTACCTGGGCCAAATATAATTTTACGATTAAGTGTGTGACTCCCTCTCCCATCATGAAGCACAGAATAAACGTCAAGGGCTTGTGGATTACTTAGCAAATGGTGCATTTCCTAAACCTCAGACACTCTTTTTACCTTAATAATTGTTGCCTATCTGTGAACCAACTGTACTACTATTTAATTTTTTAATTTGCCCATGATTGTATTCTAAGTACAACAATCTCAAAGAAAACTTTGTAGCACTACAATACTTGAAAAACTACTATCATTTATCTTAAAGTTGGGGAAAAAAGACCTAAATATTAAAAAGAATTCAACTATCTATCATTTTGACTATCGCATAACATGGATGACGAATCCTGTACACTTTGGGAGACACTGCTGCAGGGGGTGGGCTCAGAGCCCTGGGTTCTAGTCTAGTCTGTCACACAGCAGGTCAAGGTCATTTTCTTGACCATAAAAGGAATTTATACTCTAAGGTCCTGTCCACCTATAACATTACAACATCTACTGCTCTGAGCTGCCCATCCTACGCCCCCTCTCCACTACTGTGGCTCAGAACAATTCGTATGTGTGAAATCACCAATAACCCTAATAGGATAAAGAAAATTTAGCTGATTTTTTTTTAACAGGAAGGCTCTTATTTATGCTGTGAATACATTTCTCTCCTCCCAAAGAAATCATCTCAGAATAAGAAAGCTCAAACAAGGACACATCTTATTTCATCTCCCTTTATGTTTCTGCCAACAACTTTTTACTGTTAGTTGGAATTCTCTCATGTTTCCAAAATGAAATCCCTTATCTTCCCCATGGGGTGACTTTATCTCCTACTGTCACTTAGGAGAAAGGAGAAAGGAAATCATAATTCCACTTAATAGGCAGATGCTGGCTATTAGTCAGCAAGAAATACCGCAATTGGTAATACAAAGCAAAGGAAATGCTGTCCGTTTGAGGCATGATTCTCCCTCTACTAATTCCAAACCTTTAAATCCTTTGCCCAAGTTCAGCAGATTCTGCTCTTCAAAAATGAACATATGTAAAACAGGCTTGCATTAAAATTACAGATTTTAGAATCTTGCAGATCATCTGGTTCAACCAACTTATTATACAGCTGAAGAAATTAAGATCCCAGGAGATGCAGCCAAGAAGCAGCAGAGCAGGGGGGAGATTCAGGTTCCCTGCTCGCAGGCAGGGTGATGGTGTGTATTAGAAACACAATCTCTGCCACATTTTGTCTGGTGGACATTATTCAAGTTAATTATTTCTCTTGACCTCAGGTTTTTCATCTGTAAAATGGGAACCACAATATCTACCTTTCAGGGTTATTCTAAGAATCAAGTGAGATACACCAGTGAGTCTCAAATTTGACGGTTCAAATGAATCAGATTCTAGAACTAGACAGGTGAAGAAAGAGGACAGGATGTGTGAGCAACCCAAGAAGGTATAAAAGCTCAGCCAGTTCAGCAATGGAAAGAAACCCAAGGTAGAAAGAGCAAAGTGAGTAAAGACCAAGGCTGACGACGTGACGTGGGAAGAGTTCAAAACACTTAGTCTGGTCCGTGCCAGGGGTAAGTTTTTAAGTAATATACTGATGGAAAACCCAAATTTAGGATTCAAACACATCTATGTTTGACTCCCAAAGATAGGATTTATCCCAGATCTCTACTGAATTTTAACCAAGGTTAAGATGCAAATGGATAGAGCTCTTTCAAGATAATGGAGAGTTAACTACAGGAGCTCCAACTGAATTCTGATTTCAAAGCACAAGGCTATAGTTCATCAGCAAGATTTTTAGCAAGATGGAACAATAGAAACGGGAAGGGATTTTTTTCCTGCCCTACTGACCATTGGTTCACTGACCTAGAATATCAGAATTGCCTGAGAAATGTTTTAAAAACTGTTCAATCCTGAAGCCCATCCTTTGAGGAGGGCTCAGGCACTAGCAGTTTTTAAAGCTCTCTCAGTTGTTTCTAATAGCAACAAGGTGAGAATCCGTCTTCCAGAGCATTGGGTTTCAACCTTAGAACATCAGAATCATGGAGCTGTTTAAAAACACACACGTGGCCAGGGCCCCCTTTCCAGGTGAATCTCATTAGGGAAACTGGGGAAGAACCTCTGCACTTCTGTATGTTTCAAGTGGAACCCAGGTGAGACTTCTAGTTCTAGAAGGAACAATCAAAGAGAATTGAAAACCACTTTTCTGAGCTGAATGAAGGCCCAGGTGGAAGAGACTCATCACTGGCCAGGCAAAAAGTTAATAAAAAGAAAAGCAAAATCTAAATCCTGGAAATTTTTTTGAATTATAAGACTGAAGAAAATCCTACAAGCATCAAAGCAGGGGAGGGAAATAAAGAAATCTACAAAGAATAAAAATTGAGGCTAATCTCACAAACACCAAGCAACATTGGGCATCCCAAAATATCACTAGATAACCTGTTATCCAGCGAAGCCAAATTCATTAGAACTTACTACAGTAGAGAACAACTTCTCTACAGAGTTTTAAGTGTCTCTGAAGACTGAAGTCGGAAATGAGAGACAATATTTACAGGGCTTTGGAGTCAGAGCTTAAACAGTGGTTAAAGTGGGTCTTTCACAGCAGAGAAATCGATTAGGACTGAGCAAAGCTCATGATGTAATAGTTTAGGAATGGTGGACACTGCACACAACAACTTTATGTTTGATAAGTAAATTGTTTGCCCTGGTGAGCAGGCTGTTGTCTCATAAACTGATCTGTAGGAATTTCCAGAAGCCAACCGTAAAGTTATTTGTAGACTTGTGTTTCCCAGGCAAAAGTTCCCTGGAACAACCAATGAAGTCATGTTGACGTAAGTAGCTACACATCTCTGTCAGAGCACCTGGCATAGAGTAACAAATATATAGAAGAACGAAAAAAGATAAAAATAAAGAGTGATCCAAATTTTTTTTAATTTTTATTTTATACTGGAGTATAGGTGATTAACAATGTTGTGTTAGTTTCAGGTGTATCAACTTAGCTTGTATCAACTTAGCTACTGCTTCAAAAATGACGCATAACAAAGCACCATAAAATGCATTGCCTTAATACAATATTCATTATTAAGCTCACAGAGGTGTGGGCTGAATTGGGTTCAGCTGATCTCAGCTGGACTCACTCATATACACACTTATCTATAAGCCAGGCTGGGGGCTCCCCTCTAGGCTGAGTTGGTTGGGGGAGCCCCCCTCCACAGCTGTCTCCTCCTTGAGGACCAGTGGCCAACCAAGGCAAATGGCCTTCTCATAGCAATAACAGAATAAAATGACAATGACAGAAAAGAAAAGCAAAATGGGGAACTGCAAGCCCTCCTGAGAACAAGGCTCAGAACAGGAACACAGGCATTTCTCTCTCATACTTTGAATCAAAGCAAGTCACATGGCTGAGCCCAGATTCAAGAGGTGAGGAAATAATCTCTGCCTTTTAAATGAGAGGAAATACAAAGACAAAGAGGAAAGTGGCAAAGGACTAGTTACAGAGAGGAGTGAAACATGGGGCTGTTAATGCCCCAGAGCATAGTGTTTAATAAATATCATTGAATAAATAAATAATCAATCCATTGTGTGGTTTGCAGTCTTGGTTTTAAAATTTGGATCTTTCTTTTAGATACATGTATATGTATAACTGAATCACTTTGCTGTACACCTGAAACTAACACAGCATCGTTAATCACCTATACTCCAATATAAAATTAATTTTTTAATAAAATAAAATAAAATTTGGATCACTCTTTATTTTTATCTTTTTTCTTTCTTCTATATATTTGTTTCACAGCATTATTATTCTCATACGTTAAAGGTGACAATGTACACAGAAAAAACTGGTGATTCATTAAATCATTCAACAATTCAGCAACCACTCCTCCACATGCCCTGTGCTAAGAGCTGGGCATATAGCTATAAACAAACTAGGTCGGGTCTCCACTCCCACAGGGAGCTTTCAAATCCATCAGAAAGACTAACTTTATATGAGCAATCACTGGTGTGACGAGTGGTAAGAAAACCAAAGTCAAAATGATCATAGAAATAGTCATCTTTCTGTGCATAGAATCTAACCCGAATCTTCCAGATAAAATGTTCTATAAGTGGAATGTTTACCATTAAGTCACTAGACCAGGAGAGGACACATCGTCTCCTCAGGTCTCAAGGCTCCCACCCTCCACCATCTGTGGATGCCCTCAAGACCATAAATTTCCCTCCAGACCCACTTCCTGGTCCAGAGAAGAGACAGAGTTTCTGTCTTCACGTGTTTCCCAAGTTCTTGACATTGCTTCCATCATCCAGCTTGCTAACTGTCCAAGGCCTCCCTGCCTTCAGAGAGGTTTAAGACTGGCAAGAAGCAACTTGGGAGAGAACTGTCACGAGGGCAGAGACTCACCATCATCGTCTCCCTGAAACTGGCTCAAAGCTCCAGCCCTATGATCCAGGGGCCACTGAAGCGGTTGTTGGATGAGGATGTGATTGTTCCAAGGAAACAGGACAGTGAGAGGCAAAAACTTAAAAGCAAAAGACTTAGTATTCAATTTATATTCCAACATAAAAGCCTTGGGCTGAGAGCCAGATGATTTTCTCGAATTTGAAGTTTTTTCCTCAGACTCTTAAATTTAGCCAACTAGAATTCTTATTTTAAGTAGCATCATTTATCTTTTAGAAATGAAGGATGTGCCGCCAAGAAAGATAGAAGGTAATCTTGGCTTCATCAACTCCAGCAAGAACAGGACTGTATAGGTTAATGCCATAGGTCTAGCACGTAGCAAATGCATAGATTATAGAAAATCTACGTCAGAAGTGAATGGCTGAACTCCCGCTGAGAAACAGATTAAACAGCAAGGAAGACCAAGATATGTTCCCCACAGGTTATGTTCTATGTACTAAACTTTCCATTAATGAGGAGAAGACGGTAAGCAGGAAATTACTAGTCCTCCAGATTCCCCATTCAATCACTGCACTAATATTTATCATGTGCCTACTGTTAGCAAGAAAAACCAAAAAAGAAGAAATAAGCTAAAAACAGCAAAGTGAGAGAAAAGATAATGGACAAGATGCGTGCATCACTGAACTATGTTTCATATTTCACATTATTACATTTAATCCCTACAACAATAGTTTCACAAATGAGGAAACTGAGGTTCAGAGATGTTGAGAATTTGCCCAAGGTCACACACTTGGTGATTTTCAGAGATGGGACCCCCAAATCCTGCCCTCTGATTCCTTTGCCCCCACTATTTTCTGCCACACTAGGCTGCCTTCCTACATCTCAGATGGAAAAAGTCTGAATGCCATGACTCCAACTGCACTAAAGCACCGGAAAGCAGGCTATCAAACTGGGTTGGGAGACTCTGAGTCCTAAAAATCATGACAACTAGAATTACTGACCATCCACCTCAGATGTGACCTCTGGTTGTAAAAGTCAAGAAACATGCAGGCAAGTGACAATGTACACAACCGGGTGACTGCAGAAACCAAGCCAGCATGAAATGCAGAACTGTTCACCATCTCCCCCATGACCTCCCTTCCAACCACAGAGCCTCTCACCCTGGGCATTAGCTACTCATTCCTTCATCCATTCAACAAGTATCTGAGGGTCTGCAATGAGCTATGGGCTGAGATCTGTTCAGTGCCCTTGTGGAGTTTTCCACTGGTTAAACCAATAATCACACAAATATATTAAATACAAGTTGAAGTACGTGCAGTAAAAGAAAAGTAAAGGGTCTGATGAGAGCTTATGCCAAGGGGACCTGGTTTAGGAGGGGTATCAGGCAAGGTCTCTCCAGGAAAGTGACATTTAGGCTGACCCCAGAGGGATGAATAGCACTTTACAAGAAATGCTATCCCAGGCAGAAAGAACGTGGTCCCAAGTAGCCTCTCACAGGTCTGATGGTTAAGGAACTGTCATCTAGGGTAACAGGGATGGCTGGGCTGGGCTTCTCACGTCATGCAACAAACTGGTAAGGCCTATCTTGTAGTAGCAAGAGAACAAACTCCAAAGTACAAGCACTTTTCAAGTCTCTACTTGTGTGACATTTGCTTTTATCTCATTGGCCAAAGCAAGTTGCACGACCAAGGGCAGAGCCCATGTGAGAGGGCACCCCTTCAGGGCATGGATACAGGGAGATGTGCTACCAGATCCCAGTAGCAATGTACCCCACAGACGAGAAGACAGGAATCTGGGCCCCCTGGGGGTATAGGCCAGGCTTCCCTGAGGAAAGGACACGTAAGCAGAGTCCTCCAAGTGTAATACTGAAGAATGGATAGGAATTAGCCAGGGGAGAGGAAGGCAAAATATTCCTGGGACCAGCATGTTCAAAGTTTTGGAAGTGAAGTCAGAAACCTGTGTAAAGAAATTGAAGATGTTCAGTGCTACTCCATAGCACAGGGGGAGGCAGAAGTGGTGCGGAGTAAAACTGGAAAGACAAAAAGGGGTCGCGTTATAAAGGGCTTTGCAAGTCATGATAAGGAGCTCGAGCTTTATTCCACAGGTAACATTATCAGATTTACATTCTAGAAAGATCGCCATTGTTTCTATATGAAGAGACTGGGAAACCCAATAGGAGGCATTCTAATTCAAGAGAAAGATAATTACGGCCTCACCTGGAATTGGAGCAGTACAGAGGGGAAGAAATGTTCAGATTTTAGATGTACTAAAAAGTAAAATTAACAGGACTTGTTGAGAACGTGTGTGGGGGAGGGGAGAGTCAACAGATTGATTCATATTTCTACTTGGGGAAACTGAAAAACAGGAATGGCATTTGCTGCTAAAGATAATAAAAGAATCTAAAAAAGAGTGGATATATGTATATGCATAACTGATTCACTTTGCTGTACACCTGAAACTAACACAACATTGTAAATCAACTATGCTCCCATAAAAATCCTAAAAAACAAAAACATAAATTCTTTTCAGGGAACTTTAAGAAAAATAATAATATGGGAAAAGTGGAATAATTGGCAGGGGGGAGATGAGCATCATTTTGGATATTTTGAACTGGAATTTCCTATGAGCCAATGAAGTTTTTTGGAAGAAACTTAGACATACAGGTCTGAGTCTTAGCAGAGAAATATGGGCTATGTGAATCTGCAACAGAGAGCTGGCAAACACAGCCAGCAGAGGAGATGGGGTATACCAAGGTGAGTGTGTACAAAGAAGAGGACCAAAACCAAGCCTGAAACAATACCCATCCTTGAGGTGTACGTTAGCAAGACCAAGATGAGCCATCAAAGGAGACTGTGCCTTTATCACAGAGCGGGTGAGAAGGCAGAGGGAGCTGGTAACAGGGATGGCAGAGGAAGAGAACGCTTCCAAAGGAACTCGTGGGCAGCAGCGTGTGATAGGACTGAGGAGTCTTGTAAGTTCAGGACTCAGAGGAAAACTCTTGGGCTAATGACCTTGGACAGACCAACTAGGGTAGACAGATAGGATCAGAGGCAGACTGGAATGACAGCAGAAGGAATGAGAGTGGGGAAGTGTCGACAGCCAGTTAGAGAACTATTCCAAGTTTGACTGTGAAGGGAGAGAGATGCCGAGTGACTGGGGGGGACAGAAGGCGGAAGGAGGCTTACTTTTTTAAAGGCGAGAGAAACCTGAGTGTAATTAAGTGCTAATGAGAAAGATCCAGGAGGAAAAGTATAACATGCAGACGAGAGAATGATCATCAGTTTAAATTTTTTTTAAAAAAGGATAATTGTCCAAGATTTACTTCCTCCCAGGCCCTTCTCCTGTGGGCTTAGTCTCCACCAGTCTCGGGCACTTTGCTGGGTCTTGCTGTGGGGTCCCAAGGGGAGGGTGACTGCACACTAACCCATGCGTTCCATGACCTCCCAGCCTGGACAGGTCCACCTCGGACACTGGCCGCTCCCTTCACTGGGCCCACTGGTCACATCTTTCTCATTCCACATGAGGGGAAGTGCTACGTATCACTTTAAACCCTGCGATGTGAACTTGAAGAGAACGGCTGTATGATAAATTGCCCGAAGAGAGGCACCACCCAAGGAAACAAAACCACCCTCTCCCTCCCTGCATCCCACCCCCCATCATACCTCCTGATTTCATCACCCGAAGGCAGCCCGGCAGAAACCACACAGCAGCATTAAGGGGCTGGACAAGAATGTTTGGTTGTAAACAGGGTACAGATGCCAAAATGTGTTAACCCTACTTGTATGTAATGAACGAAGACCAAGAACAGCCTTCATTATGGCCTCTGAGCTTGTAGAGATAAGAAAAGCAAGGAAGAAAGAAAGGGCACTTTCCAACATGCATGTGTCTTGATTGTAATGGTTGTTTCTAATCCTGCATGTTTATGAATAATAGTGATCTTTGTTCCTTAAAGAGGAACTGAACAAAATGACGCATCTTGAAATGATCACTCATTCTGCAGGAAGGGAACACGATAGAAACCTAAAGCCTTGTTAGGCTGCCTCTATTCCAACCTCTCTTTGTATTTAAAGTGTTTGCCAAAAGCATATTTAATCCTATAAAGCTCCGAGATGTACAATTTTTGGCTCACGTATAGACAGCCTTACTCTATTGGAAAAAGATGCCATGTGTCTTCCAGTTCCAAAGCAAGCTTCTCAGAATGGCCTGGTTGTGCAGGGCTGGAGTGAAACCACAGAGGAGAGTCAGGGATCTCTACCATAGCACAAGGCTGGGGGGAGGGCCATGAGAAGCTGAAAGGAATCCTGGAAGGTGGCAATGGCTGTGTTATCATGGTGGCCACAGGATCTGACCAAGGGGATTGGAGCTCCAGGAGGGGTTCTACATCCTGGGGAGCGATCTGAGTCACAGGGATGGTGACCCCTGACCTGGAGGCCTCCACACACCTCCCACGGACTTGCCACCAACCCACAGGGGCCAATTCCTAAGGCCGATTAATTAATCCTGTTCAGATTCACCCTAGTCAATCACCAGAATTATGAATGGCTACAATTCCCAAATGCTTTCCTGCAAAAAATCACTGTAAGTCCTCTCTACAGAGCTGGGGAAGAGAGCGTTCCTCAAGCCCAGCTGAGTCTCTCCGGAGCTTCATTTTTCTTCTCTCTCTCTCTCTCTCTCTCTCTCTCTCTCTCTAAGTTGCTTGGAGACTGAAGAGTCCACTTGCCGACTTGCAGAGTGGCCCCGGGATGTGACACGGATGCAGACTCTCCCCTTCCTTCCCTCACCCTCTCATGTACATATCTTTTTGCCACCACTTCCTTTCTATGTGACCTTGACCTGGGGAAAGTTCCTTAACTTTTTTTTAATCTCAAATTCCTCATCTGTAAAGTGGGGAAATAACAGTCCCCACCTCGCAGGATTGTGGTCAAGTTTAAATGAATTTATGCATCCAAAGCCCTAAGCTCAGTGAGTGACACCACCAAGTGCTCAATCAATAGGAGCAACTAGGACCTGTTTTGTTATTTTGATTCATGCTGCGGTTGGTGCTATATTTCCCTGGGCTCCTCAAGCTCCTTGAGGGCAGGGATTGTACTTTGTTCTTCTCTGTCCACCCCAAGGTGACAGGCATGGTGTCTTACGGATTCCTGCCCCAAAGTTGCTGTACAAAGAAAAAGGACAAGGAAGAGGAAGATGAAAGGGGAAGAAAGAGAGGAGGAAGCAGGAAAGGGAAAGAGGAGAAGGCCAAGGGTGGGCCATGTACCAGCTCATATACACAACTGGGTCAGCAGTAGGAAGGGTCAACTTATGTCGGTCCACTGAAGGAAAAACCAAGCAAGCAAACTAATGGACAGGACAAAGTTCCATCTGGAACAGAAGCAACACAGAGATGGAAGTGCTCGGCGGGCTCTGCCACGCACCAACTGTGCAACTTCGCCGAGTGCCTTGTCTTCCATAGGCCTTGGAGTCCCCATCTCGGATAAAGGAGGCGGAGCTGTGTGATGCCTAAGGTTCCTTCCATCTCCAGGCTTTCCTGTTGGTGTGGACCACTAGCCTAGTGGAGAGCACAGACCAAGATGAATGCTTGTGGAAGATGAGCTGGATGGGAGAAGTGATGACAACAGAGGAGAAGGGAGAAAGGTCCACAGGGGAAACACAGGGAATGAGAGAGAGCCAGTCCAGCTCCGGGAATAAAGCAAATTGATATTCACTGAACACTGACGATGTTCCAGGCATTGAACAAGATACTTTCATGTGTATTTTTTTTTTAAATCAGGTTGAAAAAGCCCCTGTCTGAGAAAGAGGACAGAAACAGAGCCCAGCCAATGTTTCAACAACTGTAACTCAGATGTGAAAGGACAAAAACGTAGAAAGCACAAATCCACACATCTTTGACGTCTTAGTGACATAAAAGAGAATGAAGGGGCTGCTGCAGGTGGAACCATCATGGAATCACGTGACACGATAATCAACTCCTCCAGGAAGGGAGCTGCTAGTGGGGCCTGATCAGCTGAATTGTGGACCTAGAACTCTTGGTGGGAATAGATTATTGATAAGCTTTGATGGATAGAGCCAAGAGGGACTGAAAGGAAGAGATGGATTGCTGAAGCTGTTTTCTTCCAAGAAAAGTCTGATTTTAATCAAAGTCTAGCTTTCATAGTTGATTAATATTTCCCCACTTCTCCCAACCCCAACCCCTGTCAAGGACAGAAAGTGTCCTCTAAAACATGGATGCAGCCACCCTCTCTAAAGTTCGTTGAACTTTAGCTGTCCTGGCCTCCCACCTTTTGCCTTAGAACTGTGTTCTTGTCAGTCATCCTCAATTCCCTCCCAGCCCCTTCAAACTGAAGGTGGGCTTGAACAGTCCATCAGAGGCCACCTTGAGACTACCTGTGGACACTGCATCCCCCAGCCCATCCCCATGCCCAACCCAACCTCCTAGGAAACACTTCATCAGCAGAGACTCTGGGCCCCAGGCCCTGCCAGGTAGAAGAGTGTTTCACAAACTTCTCATGGATAATGTCAAATCCAGTCTGGAAGTGTGACCAAGAACATAATGAGTGGATGAATGGGACCAGCACAGCCTCACCTGGTTTTACAGCATCTTTGCCCAGCATCCAACAGTAGGAGCACAGAGCCTGGCCTTCCAGTGGTCACTCAGAGAGGGGTAACTCTCCCTGTGAGCAGGGAGACATGCATTAAACCCTCTGGCCTCCTTTTGGTGTGTTGTATGCCATCTTTGTTCATGCTCTTGCTTCTTTCTGGAATGTTCTAGAGTCCCACCTTCATCTAGCTTTTACTTCTTATTCATCCATTAGATCCCAGCCTAAGCATCTCCTCCTCAGGGAAACTTCCCTGGCCACCCAGTCTGAGACAGGCTGCTTTCCAGTGCCACGTTCCTTTATTTGAAAGGACTCATCTCAGTTTGCAGATATTTATTCGTTGATGTGATTATCTGGCAACAGTCTCCCCAACTAGACTCTAAGCTCCATAAGGACAAGACCTTCTTCTTTGCTCAGTAACCTTGCCCAGTGTCAGATGCACCTGGGTCAAATAAATATTTGTCAAAGGAAGGAAGGAACTCAGAGAGACAGAGAAGTGCCTAGATCACCTCAAAACAGACTGGACCCCAAGGATCTGGGGCCGGAGTGACATTCATGGTTACTTGGTCCACCCTCCAGTTGAAGCAGGAAGTCCTAGCAGAGCATCGACAACTCCTATCCAAACGCTCCGCCATTCACTCAACCCCAGAGACGCATGTTGAAACATTTATAACTTAATATCCAAAGACCTGTGTGCTCCTAAGGAGAACCGTCGAAACATGAATAAAAATCAATTTTAAAATGCTATAAACCAGGTAACCTTAGCCATATGAAATAGCATGCCTACAACTCCATAGAGAACATCATCAAAGTAGATGATTAATGTGGAACAAAGGACTCCAACAATGCCAGCCCTGCACATCCTGATCTTTCCCAGACATCCACCAGAGGAACAAGTTGCCTATAAATACCAAGACTTCCGAAAGTGTTTTCATAACAGTACTAACATCAGATAAAGAGCTGTGCCAGAGGAAACACTTGACTCTCAGAACTCTTGGGACAATGACTCGATTGTGTGATTTATTGAAAGGGCAGCAAACCACAATAGACCTAAAATTAGCCACTGCCAATGAATGAAAATAATATGTATTACAAGATAAATACACGTTGAATAATCTGTATAGAGCCTGAAGAGTACATAACACTGATCATTTAGCCATTCCTAATCAAGCCACTATGGTCAGCAGGGGAGCACAGTGTACCAGGCATTTTGGTGATCAACAGTTATATAGCTCTGCTGCTCTGAGGAAACCTTTGGAAAGATGTTTTAGAAAGGAGATACATACTATGATTGAAAGAACATAGGTTTGGGGGTCATAGTGAACTGAACTTAAACTTCAAGTCTGCTGCTTACAAGTTTTGTGCTATTAAGCCTCATCTGTAAAATGGAAGTGCTGTTACTTGCTTCATAGGGTTATATCAGGGGTTCATTAACTATGGCCTTTGGGTCAAATGTGGCCTACCACCTGTTTTTGTAAATAAAGTTTTATTGGAACACAGCCACACCCAATTGTTTACAAGTTTTCCATGGCTGTTTTCAAGCTACAATGGCAGGGCAGCTACGATGGAGACCATAAGGTCTAAAGTGCCTAAAATATGTACTCTTTGGCCCTTTGCAGAAAAGGCTGGCCATCCCTTGGTGTAAACTGCACACGTTCTGCTCCCTGCCTGGAACACATTTTCCTATTTCCCCTCCCCTGGCCAGTATCTTCTCATCCTTCAGGGTCACTTCTTCAGAGCGGCTTTCCTTTACCACCTAGATTAAGTTAAATCTCATGCTCTATGCTACCATAGCACCACTTTGGATAGGACTCATCACATTTGAAAATACTTGTTCACTGTCTGCGTTCCTAATCAAACTGTTCACTCCGGACTGTGAGAGTCAAGATGACACCTGTATCCTAGGTCCTACCTTAGAAAATGACAATAAATAATCTTAGTTGAATCCTACACAATCCTACCATTCCATACTATTGATATTTCCCTATCTTTGGCAGATACTCCTGGCCATGGTCAAAGTTTTATCTAGTATAGAAAAATTCTGGTTCAAGTGACAGTCATTAGAATGGAAGAAACTTCAAATTCCCTATTGTAATTAACCATAGTGGGAATATTAGCAATGAACCAACACTTTCACTGTGAATATGCCTCATGAGATCTTCCTAGGATCCAAAAGTCATTTTATCAGCCAATATTTAACAAACATCTGCTCTGTGAAGACACTATTTTAGCATTGTGGTGGGTGCAAAGAAATAAATCCAGTTGGTCCACATCGAAGCCAAGGGCAACCTCTGAACTCAAACCATGAGGCTAACATTTCATATTGGAATTCCCTTTGGAGGACATCATGTCCTCCAAATTAGTATGTCATGTCCCAGGAAATATGACACCACTATAGTTCCTCTAGATCAAGAACATAGTATTGTGTCCTTATTTGAGCACCAGATGAAAGACAACTTGCTTTTAGGGACCATGATGTGTGGAAACATACAACTTTGAATGACGGAATCATACCCGGTATGGCAAGATGGGAGACCGACTCACCAAAAAGAAGGCTCCTGGCACCCACGTCACTCTCACTCCATGTCATATGCTCACTGGTAGAACGAAAAGTGCCACACTACTTAAATTTCTCTCTCTCTCTCTCTCACACGCACACAAAATACATGCTTTAATTAACATAAATTAAATGTTCCTGTGGTGTCATTCCACTCTTTAATCCATTCTTCCCCACCTGGTTATCTATGTTGCATGACAAATTATCCCAAAACTCAGGGGCTCAAAGCAACCACTTCACCATGTTCATGATTTTGTGACTGCAGAATGCAGGAGGAGCTCATCTGGGGGTTCTGGCTGAGATCTCGTGTATACAGCAGTCAGAATTTGACTAGGGCTATAGTCGTCTGAAAGTTCCATAGGGCTGATGCCCAAAATATCTCACTCCTGTGGCTGGCAGTGGATGCCGGCAGTAGGCTGAGAACTCAGCTAGGACACTCGACCAGAGCATCCCCACGTGGCCTCTCCATGTGGCTTGAGGTTCTTTCATCCTGGAGGATGGGTTCTGAGGGTTGCAAGAGGCAGTGACCAAGAGCAAGGATTCCAGAAGACACATTCAGAAGGTGCATGCCTCCTTCTAACCTAGCCTCTGAAGTCACACAGCACCATTTCTGCACATTCTGTGGGTTCCAAGTCAGAATGGCCAACATAAGTCCAAGGGGAGGGGAAGAGACCCCAGCACTCAATGGGAGAAGAGCTTGTGGCCATCGTTAATCAGCTACATTCCCTGTGAATAACCCTGTTGTCACATTCATCTTTCCTGTATGCTGAAAGTAACATGTTGTTGACCGTTTTGCCCTCCATATAACAAAACCAAATTTATATGTATTATCAGAGGTGGATTTTTGATCAAAAAAGTCAACATAATCATGTACCCCAAGCACTCTTGGGGTTCAGCCATAACCTCCACACCTGCAATGCCCATCAGTGTCCAGGTTAGGCCTCAAAAAGGGACCCACGCTACAGTTATCTCACCTGCTGCAACCAGCCTGTTGCAGATCCCAAAGAAATTTCTCTGTAATGGTCACTGACTGAAAAATAACAGCAGCATATTCCCTCCATAGAAATGGAATTAATACTTACCTGTGGAGGTTATTTTCAAAGTGCTTTCACATTTTAACACCAACAGCAGGCATGTGGCATAGGTATCTCTGGCCTATGGTTTCCCCAAAAGCAGAGCCTGAGACAAGGATTGGGATGCATGGTTCATTGGGGATGTGATCCCCAGGGACATCGCAAGGGAATGAGAAAGTGAGACATCTTGGGATTGTCCCACCGAGGGGTAAGGAGGCTGGGGAACTTATTCACCAACTCCTGCCCCACCCTGGTTGGGGTCACTCCTGGAGCATTAAATCCTTGGCACTCCCAGCTTGTCACACATATGAACTGCGCACCCTCCCAACAACAGAGACCACCCTCAGGAAGAAATACACAGGAACCTGTCGGTGTTCCAGCATCTCCAGGGTAGGATGGGATGGATGGATGGGACCCCCACAGCGTCTACGGTGCTATTCTAAAATTCTCTGAGCTTGATCTCAGTTAATTCCCACAATTCTGTTGTTGTTGTTCATGTTGCCACTATCTCCATTTTACCTAGGAGGGAACTGAGGCTCAGAGAGGTTAAGTAACTTGAGCATAGTCACACAACAGACACAGGTCAGCCTAACTCCAATGTCTATTCTAAACTACCTTGAGAAGCCCAGAGAGGGTGAGTGACTTCCCTGGAACCACCCAAAAAACATCCATGCCACAATCAGATGTAAAAGCGTCCTCACCTCTGGCTGTCACCATCTTGTTCCTTTCAGTCCTCTCTCACCGAGCCCTCCGTCTTGCAAATGCAAAACCTAAGGAACAGCTTAACCAAAAACATTTGCATATTTTTTGACTCGGCAGAGCAGATGATAGATGCCGTTAAGTTAAAACACATGTCATCTGTACTATACATTAAGCATCTCCCCAATGGGGGTGTGTTCTTTCTACCCCCAACTGTGTGGACACAACCCAGAAGGAATCTCCTCAGAATCAGAATGTGCTTTGGATCCACAGAAGAGAAGGAGCAGGGAACACACAGACTCGGCCAAGCGCAGCTCCATTGAGGGCTTCGTTTTCCTGGAATTTTACTTAAGAGCCGTAGCCCTGGCTCAACACCAGGGACAAGCAACCTAAACAGAACAGCTGAGCAGCAACCTGAGTCAGGGGATGAAAGTTTACTAGAAGGAAGCTGGCTCTCATGGAGGTGCGGGGGGGGGGGCGGGCAGATGAGGGAATGCCCTCGGACAGGAAGATAGATGGACAGTTGTAAATCAAACCCATCGACAAAGATGGAAAAGAACAAACACTTTTAAATCATGACTAAGTCTTCAATCCACACACCCCACACTGAAATACCTTTTATCACGCCCATTATCAAGGTGAGAGTCTAATGATCAGTCATTTAAACCAGGTCACACAGCTAATGAGGTCAGAGCCTAGATTTAACCCTTCCCACGTGGGCCAGACTCCGAAATTAATTCCATTACACTTCATAGGCTCTGTCAGGTGCTTAATGAGCACCTACAATATACTAGATCATGTGAACACTCCCTGCAGATAGGACTATATCTTCTTTTTATTTTTCTGAATTTTTGAATTTTATTTTATTTATTTTTCTATACAGCAGGTTCTTATCAGTTATCTGTTTTATACATATTAGTGTATATATGTCAATCCCAATCTCCTGATTCAGGACTGTATCTTCTTAAGTGTGGTGGGCCCAGGACTTTGCACAGTGCCTGGCACAGAGTAAACTCCGTGCGAAGTGGCCCAGGACTTCTCACGCAGAAGGAAATGCACGTAGGCATCATTGGAATGGTTGCAACAAAGGGCCATATGGGTTCCCAGGCGTGAAAAATCTCTTTGGGGCTTTCATAGGAAGACAGATCTGGAAGGAGGTATAGGAATTGCCATAGTGAGGAGAAACAGGGTCCAGGTAGAGGGACAGAGAGGCAGGCTCAGGGTGGGCACAACAGTCAGGGGACACTGAGTAGACCATCTGGCTCAAGTTTGTGGTTTGTACACGGGAGAAACTGGAGAGAAGTGTAGAAAGGTTGGCTACGATCATACTTATCCTTGAATGTCAGGTGACAGACTTTGGAAGGTTTAGGAAATAATAATAACTAAAATCTAGTAATTTCTTCCTACGTGCCAGACACTGTTCTCATGATCTGCAGCAGGATTTCTCAACCTTGGCACTAGTGACATTTGGGGCCAGATGTTTCTGTGTCGTAGAAGACGGTCCTGTGCACTGCCAGAAACTGAGCAGCATCTTTGGCCTCTACCCACTGGATGCCTGTAACACCCTCCCACAGCCCAGTTGTGCCAACCAAAAATGTCTCCTGACTGACATTGCCAGATATCGCCCAGGAGGCAAAATCACTCCGGGTTGAGAGCCACTGCTCAAAGTGTATTAAGTTATTTACTTTTTACAGCAACTCTGTGAGGTAGTTACTATTATTAGCTGTACTTTACAAGTGAGAAAACTGAGGCACAGAGAAATTATGTAACACAGCCAAGTTCACTGGTTTTGTAAGGGGCAGAGTCAAGACTTTCAGCCAGGACAGAGTGATTCAGAGCCCATGACTTTCCTCACCCATGCTTCATTTAACATGTTGAAAGATTAATTTTTAAAAATGCAAAATGTAGTAAGCATTGTGCTTGCAATTAAATAGAAATTTGTATAAAGATGCATGACAACCAATAATACTATGAAAAAAAACAACAATAACATAGGTTTAAATCAGAGGAGTGAAATTATGGGAGCTTCATTTCTTTCTTTAATAATGTTGTATTTTTAAAATATAAGTGGGGGGGTTGATGGACTCCAGGCAATAACTGTAACCTTATTTCTCCATCCATTTTCACGAATAATTGGCTGAAATCAGATTCGGCTCGAGTATTATCTTCTCCTCCAGGAAAAGCTTTAAACAGTCCGGCATATAATAAGCACTCCACAAATGGTAGCTATTATTGTTATCTTCTATTTACAGATCAAGAAATTAACGCAGTCAGGACTAAAACCTCTGTCTTGCTCTAAAGTATATGTTCCTTCCGCCAGTCTGCCGCCTGAAAATTTACCCACCAGGTAAGTATGAGCAAGAAGGGAATCAGTGGTCAAAGCAAAGGGTTAGACCCAAGTCCGCTGGTTTCAGGGCCCACCGGGGCCCCATAGATGGAGCTAAGGCGGGACCGGGCTGGGTCCCGGAGACTCTGATCCCTTGTGCTTTGCTGCCCTCTGCTGGTCAAAGACTCTGCTGCTGGGAATGGGTGTGTGCGTGGGGGCGGGGGAGGAGGGAGAACCAGAGTGCGATGCTCTTCGCAATCAAATCTCCTTAATACCTAGGTCCGTGCCCTATTTTCTGATTTTTTACACTGAGGAGCAGGAATGGCAGCGATCCCAAGGCTGAGCAAAACAAAAGCTTTAAAGGAAGAATATTTTAGAAAGAAAATAAAACCTTTATTCAGACTTTCCTACAAGCAAAAAGATACTTGGGGTACTGTCACATCCATTTCCTTCACTTAACCCAATTCTGGCGGGCGGAGCGGCAGGATGGGCAAAAGGGCAGTGGACCTCGAGGCAGAAAAGAAGCTGGAGGTTATTGGAGAGCAGAAAGAGCAAGCATCATGGCATACACACGTGCACACCCACCTATTCTGACATGCTCAGAAATGGGTTCATTCCTTTTTAGAAATCGCGGCATTCTAATACCCTTTACGTTCGACGCTTCACATCAGGAAAGTGTTAGATGGTTTGTGAACAAGGCCAGTGGAGTATCAGAATGGAAGAGGAGTTAACTTCTATTGAGAGTTGACCGCGGCACATCACGTACGGTTTTTGTTTGTTTCTTTGTTTTGCTTTTGAATTTTATTTATTTTTTATACAGCAGGTTCATATTAGTTTTCCATTTTATACATATTAGTGTATATATGTCAATCCCAATCTCCCAATTCATCACAGCACCACCACCTGCCACTTTCCCCCCTTGGTGTCCATACGTTTGTTCTCTACATCTGTGTCTCAATTTCTGTCCTGCAAACCGGTTCATCTGTAACATTTTTCTAGGTTCCACATATATGCGTTAATATACGATATTTGTTTTTCTCTTTCTGACTTACTTCACTCTGTGTGACAGACTCTAGATCCATCCACATCTCTACAAATGACCCAATTTCGTTCCTTTTTATGGCTGAGTAATATTCCATTGTATATGTGTACCACAACTTCTTTATCCATTCATCTGTCAATGGGCATGTAGGTTGCTTCCATGACCTGGCTATTGTAAATAGTGCTGCAAGAACATTGGGGTGCATGTGTCTTTTTGAATTATGGTTTTCTCTGGGTATATGCCCAGGAGTGGGATTGCTGGGTCACATGGTAATACAGAACTACAATCCTGCAGCCCGTGGAGCAAAAACCACATTCACAGAAAGATAGAAAGATAAAAATGCAGAGGTCTATGTACTAGATGAAGGAACAAGATAAAACCTCAGGAAAACAACTAAATGAAGTGGAGATAGGCAACCTTCCAGAAAAAGAATTCAGAACAATGATAGTGAAGATGATCCAGGACCTCGGAAAAAGAATGGAGGCAAAGATCGAGAAGATGCAAGAAATGTTTAACAAAGACCCAGAAGAATTAAAGAACAAACAAACAGAGATGAACAATACAATAACTAGAATGAAAAATACACTGGAAGGAATCAATAGCAGAATAACTGAGGCAGAAGAACGGATAAGTGACCTGGAAGACAGAATGGTGGGATTCACTGCCGCAGAATAGAATAAAGAAAAAGAATGAAAAGAAATGAAGACAGCCTAAGAGACCTCTGCGACAACATTAAAAGTATGGTTTTATTTAACCCTATAAAGTAGGAATTATCATCCCCATTTTGCAAAGTTCTGGGACCTTGTCCACAGTCACACAGCTGGTGGGTGGCCAAGGTGCGCTTCCCCCCGGGACCTGTGTTCCTCCCGCCCTTGTACCTGGCGGAGGTGCAGCCCCTCTGGAAGTGCACATCCGACCTGAAACTTGCCGGCCACAGCGGAGAAGGGGCGGGCGTTGACCCACCCACTCTGTCAGTGGCTCTGAAACAATTTCTTTCAGCCCTTCAGAGGCAGCCTTCACTGCTGCCCGTCAAGGAAAAGAAAAGGGTATGTCTTGGAAAGGGAAAAGCTGGACGCTAAAGAT
Source organism: Orcinus orca (assembly GCF_937001465.1). Taxonomy (NCBI): domain Eukaryota; kingdom Metazoa; phylum Chordata; class Mammalia; order Artiodactyla; family Delphinidae; genus Orcinus; species Orcinus orca. The sequence continues at coordinate 71,041,687 of NC_064575.1, forward strand.
AAAATCAGATTAGCTTTCCTGGGGTGGCTCGGTTATTCTGAATCATCCAATGAAAAAAGCATTTTGCCATCTGGTAATTACCCTGGGACTGCGGTGTCAAGCCCCTCTGCTTCATCCTGCCCTCCTTAGGAAAACATGGCCCCTGGGTGGTCCAGATGGCCAGAGGCCTGTGCACAATGAACAGAGGCTGCTGATGCACCCGTGACCCCTCTGGCCACAGGAAGCCCTCCCATGCAAAACTGCATTCAACCAGATTTTCCTCCCCATGAATGGCTAGTTAGGGAGTCACGACTTTTGGGAGGAAAGCACTGGAAGACCTCAGGATCTCTCCCTGCACCACCTCCCATCCCCTTTCTATTAATGAGCTGAAATGCCCAGCATGGACTGTCTGCCACCACTATCAGGGGCCTCAGAGACCCAGCTCCCTCACCAGAGAAAGAAAGGAGAGACTCTGATAACAGGCTCTTTTCTATCTCAAGTTTTTTTCACCCTTTCTTCACTCTTTCTGACCCCTGACAGGAGCTGTCAAGGGAAACACCCTCTTGGTAGACTTAATACAGAAACACAGGGATCTCTGACGCATCCCCACATTGGTCGGTGGGAGAGTCCCTCCCAGCCCTTTTGACAGGAGGGAAATCCAGTCGCAGAGGCCAGACTTCACCGCTGAGTAGGCGTGGGTGTGATTCTTCTGACTCTCCAATTGCTCCTCAGCTGGCATTTCTCACAGGCTCCTGGGAAGTTCTTGGCTGCCTGCTCCTCACCACTTTGTCCCAAACGTCTTCCTAGTCACACCAAGAAGTGAAAGACGATGTAATTTTATAGAATGAGAGGTGGAGTCCAGTGATATTTAAGGTCAGGGTACATAGTCCAGTAAATATGACAGGGACCTAATCTCTCTGAGCCTTGTTTTCATCAGAGGTAAACTAAGAACGATAAAAGGAACTCTTTAAAAATGAAATGATTTTCCTGATTAGCAGAGTAATCCCTGGAACCTGTGAATATGGGAGGTTATATGGCAAAGGGCAAATTAAGGTTGCAGATGGAACTATAAGGACATTATCCTGGACTATCTGAGTAGGTCCAATGCAATCACTCCTTGGAGTGAGGGGTGCAGGAGAACGGAGTCAGAGGAAGAATGGTCAGAGATGCAGTGTCGCCGGCTCTAAAGATGGAGGACGAAAAACTATGCTTAAAGGGCGGCTGCTAAGAATTGGAAAAGGTACGGAAATGAATCTTCCCTTAAAGCCTCCAGAAAAGGATGCAGCTCTACTGACACCTAGATCTTAGTCCACTGAGACCCATGCCTGACTTCTAACCTACAGAAATATAAGATAATAAATTTGTGTTGTTTTAAGAAAAAGAAAAATGTAACTCTTTAAAAGGGGTATTCTGATGATGAAACCCGTTGATACATTTGCCTGATCTATAGTAAGTTTTTGTTATTACATGAATATTGATATTAATATGGATTTTATTATTTTTATCAGTTTTATTATTGATATATAGTGATATTAATATTACAGAAGTCAAAGCAGTACTCATATGTCTTTCAACCCAAGGACATATACATTCAGTTTATCATCTATGATAGGGATTCAGCACTATTGACGTTTGGGGTTAGATGATTCTTTGCTGGGAGGAGCTGTCCTATGCAGTGTAGGATGTGTAGCAGCACACTGGGCCCCACCTACTAGACGCTGGTAGCACCTGCCCTCCAACTGTGACAACCAAAAATGTCTGCAGACATTGCTAGGTGTCTCTTGGGGGGCAAAATCACCCCTGGTTGAGAACCGCAGGACCTATCACATCCTGTGGCAGTGGTTCAACTTCTTAACTTCAACTTTCTTGAATGGCAAAAGGGGGAAAAATTCCATCTATTGTTCAAATGATGACAGATACGTTAAATGTTGGCTCTTTTTTCCCACAATACTGTAGGCTATGCCCATTTACAGATGAAGAAACTGACACCCACAAGCCCACCTCATTGCAGAGATGACTAGAACTAAGGGAAGCCAGGGGGTATGATGCAAACTGGGAAAAGAAAGAACAGGTGTTATTAACAGGTCCTAGAGACGCCAAGACAAAAGCTACAGCAAGAGTCACAGAAAATAATCGAGAGTAGAATAAATGTCACAGAACCAAAAGAGATCAAGTGGCCTAGGCCCACTGGTTGCATTAATTCAGGGGAAGGTGTCTACAGGTTCTGGCCAGAAGCTCACTCAGAGAAGCAAGTACTCAGCTCTAAGGTTCCACCGGGTTGTTTTAACCTGAAACTGAAGAGTCACATCCTCACCCCACAGAAAGGACATTTCAGGGTTTGTGAAGGTGAGTGTGATCAGCTAAAGGAAAAACGGGTAGGAACCAAGCAGAGACGTCAGACGAATGCTGCCATCATTCCAAGCCAGGTAACTTCACCTGCGTGCGTGGACTTTTCACCCTGAAATCTGTCCTGCTGGTTTTAAACACTGACGTATTCACTGAGACTGTTATACTGGGTGACTCATCACGCAGGAAAGAGAGGGAAGAGGAAGAAAGAGACCAGTGTGACCATCTAAGGAGGAGAAGGCCCTGCTCCCTGAGCTCAGGGGAGAACAGAGATGAAAACAGGGATGCTTCCTGTTGGTTTAGTCATAGCATCTTGAGGGCTAAGCGGGGCCACCTGTGTGACTGTTTGCCTGCTGTAGGCCAGAGATCGTGGGAATGGGGCTCAGAAGAAATACTTTGGGGGCCTAGCTCTGAAATTGACTAGCTAGGCAACCCTGGGTGGGTTGTTTCTCTCCTCTGAGCTGCAACTTCCTTATCTATGGGAGTCAGGTGAGAGAACCTGCCTTGAGTAACTCGTTGTGAGGTGTCAAAGAGAGAGAATTGCATGAAAGGTAGTCTTCACATCTACCTCAGTTGAAAAATAAAGAGTCTTGGGGCCTTCCTCTATCACTAAAGCAATAAGACTGGATTTAGAGAGCCTAGCACCTCAATTCCCAATCTGTGGCAGAATCAACTGGTCAACGATTCCACCTGATGAGACCCCCTCATTTATAGATTCTTGCCTTACTGTCTCCCGACTCTGAGAAGGTCCCTCTGTCCTGCTGGTTTTTTGGAAATCTACTTTCCCAGAACAGTTGCTTGCATGCAATTCTATATCAAAGGAAGAAATAAAACCCAATTCTAACCCAACACTCACTACTATCTTGCCTTGAGAGTCCCACTGCAGTCCAAATCTAGTTTCTCCACTCTTCTCACCCACTTCCTTGCCAAAGATTCAGACACGCGAGAGCTTCCACCAGCCTTGCCAGTGTGCACTTTTAGGGACAGAAGAGAAAGACCAGTTCCCCGCTGGCTGATGTTCTCAAGAATGGTGTTCAGAAAAATACGGTGCATTTGGTTAAGCACGTCCCCCTTCCATCTCTGAGCCCAGGAGTAGCCACGAGGGACGTTTCATCCATATGTTTCTCATTCCTTTGAATGTAACTCACTAAAACACTGCTAAGCAGTGCAAAGCCAAGATGGGTTTGCATGCTATATCATTTATTAATTTTGTTTTTACTCCAGAAGCAGTACATTATATTTTCCTAGAGCAAACAATCTCAACCCTCAAAATATCTACCCTTAGGCCAAGCACAGAATCTCCACACTGTACCATGGTTGAACTGTGCAGAAACTTATCTACAAAACAGAAATACAGATGCAGAAAACAAACTTATGGTTACCAGGGTGTAAGGACGGGGGAGGGATAAATTGGGAGATTGGGATTGACATATGCACACTACTATATATGAAATAAATAACTAATAAGGACCTACTGGATAGCACAGGGAACTCTACTCAATACTCGGTAATACCTATATGGCAAAAGAATCTAACAAAGAGTGGCTATATGTATATGTATAACTGATTCACTTTGCTGTATACCTGAAATTAACACAACATTGTAAATCAACTCTACTCCAATAAAAACATTTTTTAAACTCCTTGTCAGGTCTGGAAGAGCAGGGATTCTCTACTAAGTAGTTTGAAAAAAAACATATCTAATAATTATAGAGCGCCCACCTGCTCAGATATATCTTCCTTTTTGTGTGAAATCCCCACCATTTGGGATGAAGTGTTGTTCCATAAAAGGCACATTTTACAACCATGTAAAAAATAAGAAGAAGAAGAGTGGAATTTTACAGTCGGAAAAAGAAGTGTTTCCATAATACAAAATATAAAATGTGACAACATCCTCTTGATGGTTAGGAATGTACTGAAGATGCCATGATTCTCAAGCAGACAGGGCAGATACATCAGGGTTCTTGTGGAGTGTAACACGTTTATGTTAATCAAAAGAGGAGTTGAAATTTGCACAACACTGGTGCAGGAGAGAACTAGTACCTTACGTCTTCCTCCACAAATTTTAAATATGTTTGATATTGATGAGTCTGCTTCCTGCTTCTTAGTTTCACAGTTAAGACGGTTTGATTTGTAAGTGGGATATTATTGTTCAAAAGTTCCAAACTTTATTAGTTTAAAGGTCTTCCTATTTCTACCTTTACCATTTTTAACAGTCTGACATCAGATTAGACCTTTAGTCTCTGCCTAAATATAAATTCTTACTGCCTTCCTTAAAAGTAAACTTCCAGGTTAGTAAGAGAAAAAAACAGCTTTAGAGCCAATGAGAAGGATTCAAGCTCAGTTCGACCACTCCCTAATTTGGATAAATTGTTCAATCTTCGGAAACCTCAGTTGCTACATATGTCAAATCCTCAGCACCC